>NC_133121.1:195671064-195978450 GCF_033568475.1 Henckelia pumila
TGGGAATAGATATTTTGACTACCTATCGAGCTTCAGTGGACTGCTATCAGAGATTAGTACGCTTTCATCTAGAGGGGAGTGAGAGCTGGTTTTTCTATGGTGAGGGAGCGCGACCCCCGATGCCTTTGGTATCAGCTTTGAGAGCCTGTCGAGCTCTAGAGTCTGGCGGGGAAGGCTACCTTATCTATGCAGTTGATTTGTCCGCTGAGAGTATTGGGATAGAGGGCATTCCTGTTGTGGATGAATTTCCAGATGTATTTCCTAATGAGATTTTGGGTTTTCCTCCTGCTAGGGAAGTCGAGTTTGGCATAGAGTTGATGCCGGGTACTTCACCTATTTCTCGAGCACCGTATCGTCTGGCTCCGTCAGAGATGCGTGAGTTGAAGAATCAGCTACAGGATCTTTTGGACAAGGGATACATTTGTCCTAGTGTATCTCCTTGGGGAGCTCCTATTCTCTTCGTGAAGAAGAAGGATGGGTCGATGCGGTTGTGCATTGACTATCGACAGCTGAAACGAGTCACTATGAAGAACAAGTATACGTTGCCTCATATTGATGACTTGTTTGATCAGCTGCAGGGCACGTCAGTTTACTCCAAGATTGACTTGAGATCTGGGTATCATCAGTTGAGAGTCCGTGATCAGGACGTAGCCAAGACTGCATTCCGTACTCGCTATGGGCATTACGAGTTCCTAGTGATGCCATTTGGTTTGACTAATGCGCCGGCTATATTCATGGATTTGATGAACCGTGTCTTCAGGGAGTATTTGGACAAGTTTGTCGTGGTCTTCATTGATGACATCTTGGTGTATTCGCATAATACGGAAGAGCATGTTTCTCACTTGCGATTGGTACTGCAGACTCTTTGAGATGAGCAGTTGTACGCCAAGCTGAGCAAGTGTGAGTTCTGGATGGATAGAGTGGTCTTTCTTGGCCATATCATATCCAGGGAGGGGATTTCTGTTGATCCATGCAAGATTGAAGCGGTACTTAATTGGTCGCGTCCGACGACAGTTGCTGAGATCCGTAGTTTTCTGGGTCTAGCAGGGTATTATCGTCGCTTCATTCTGAACTTCTCTCAACTAGCTCGACCTTTGACGTAGCTCACCCGCAAGGGTGCGGACTTCGAGTGGTCCTCCGAGTGTGAGGAGAATTTCTATGAGCTTCGATGGTGGTTGACTTCTGCGCCGGTGTTGGCATTACCGTCAGGATCTGGAGGGTATGTGGTATACACTGATGCTTCTCTTCAGGGGTTAGGTTGTGTTCTGACTCAGAATGGGCATTTGATCGCATACGCTTCTAGACAGCTGAAGCTTCACGAGGACAACTACCCAGTCCATGATTTGGAATTGGTAGCCATTGTGTTCGCTTTGAAGATCTGGCGTCATTATCTGTATGACGAGAAATTTGAGATCTTCACCGATCATAAGAGTCTCAAGTATTTGTTCACTCAGACGGAGTTGAACATGAGGCAGAGATGTTGGATGGACTTGCTTAAGGACTATGATTGCCAGATAAAGTACCATCCGAGAGCTGCTAATCTCATCGTTGATGCTTTGAGTCGCAAGGTGCGACTATCCGCACTTCAGACTTGTTCGATGTCTAGTGCGATCAGTGACTGTTGTACTTCAGGTTATACCTTAAAGCATAAGAAAGGTATGCAGAGTATCCAGATGTTTGCGATATTATCTGAGCCAGCTTTGTATTCGCGGATTCGAGATGCTCAGATGTCTGATTCGAAGACCCAGTGTTTAGCTCGTCTAGCTAACGAGGGTAGCTCGTCTGGATTTCATTATCAGTCAGATGGCTTTCTGTCTTTATCTGGTAGGCTTGTGATTCCGCAGGATGAAGAGTTGCGAGAGGAGATTTTGTCTCAGGCACATCGCACTAAGTTGAGTATTCATCCTGGGAGCAACAAGATGTACAAGGATCTACGTACTCATTTCTGGTGGAAAGGAATGAAACGCAGTGTTTATCAGTTTGTTTCGAGATGTTTGGTGTGTCAGCAGGTCAAGGCAGAACACCGAAGACCTGGAGGATTGCTTCACAGTCTGCCTATTCCTGAATGGAAATGAGAGTTTATCACAATGGACTTTGTGACCCATTTGCCGTTATCCCCGAGGAACTGTGATGTTATCTGGGTTGTGGTGGACCGACTCACCAAGTCAGTGCATTTCATTGACTATAGCTGGGAGTACAATGTGGATCGTATGGCACGGTTGTACATTCAGGAGATCGTTCGACTTCATGGAGTGCCTGTGAGCATTGTCAGCGATCGGGACCCCAGGTTTACTTCTAGATTTTGGGGGAGTGTTCAGCATGCGATGGGTACTACTCTCAGTTTGAGTACTGCCTATCATCCGGAGACTGATGGTCAGTCAGAGCGCACTATCCGTACTTTGGAGGATATGCTTAGAGCGTGCGTCATGGATTTTGGTTCAGCCTGGCAGGATCATTTGCCATTGATCGTGTTCGCGTACAACAACAGCTATCATACTAGTATTGGGATGGCACCTTTTGAGGCGTTGTACGGGCGACGTTGTCGTACTCCACTCTTCTGGGAAGAAGTGGGGGAGAGACAGGCTGAGGGACCGGAGTTTATCCAGCAGGCGATAGACATTGTTGATCAGATCAAGAAACGGATTAAGACTGCACATGATCGTCAGGCCAGCTATGCTAATATCAAGCGTAGGCCTTTGCAGTTCGATGTCGGGGAGAAATTGTTTCTGAGAGTGTCACCATTCCGCAAGATTCTTAGATTCGGCCTAAAGGGCAAGTTATCTCCCAGGTTTATCGGTCCGTTTGAGATCTTGGAGATTATTGGCGATTTGGCTTATCGACTAGCTTTGCCACCGCATCTATCCAGTATTCATGACATGTTCCACGTATCTCTGTTGCGACGGTATGTGGCGGATGAATCTCATATTCTGCAGCGGTCTGAGGTTCAATTGAACAAGGATTTGACCTATGTTGAGAAACCTATTCGTATCCTGGATTATAAGGATAAGGTTTTACGGAACAAAGTCATTCCTTTGGTTTTAGTTCAGTGGCAGCGCCGAGGCACTGAGGAAGCTACTTGGGAGCTTGAGGATAGGATGCGTGAAGACCATCCTGAGTTGTTTTGATTTCATTATTAAGTTGTATTCAGTTGCAAACTCTGTAAACGTTTCATTTGAATAAAGAATGTTTCTTATTTATGTATTGCATTTGGTACTTAAGATCTGATTTCGAGGACGAAATATCTTAAGTGGGGGAGAATGTAGTAGCCCGTAACCCAAAATCAATAATTAAGGAATTAATCATAATTACTTGGATAGAGTTCGGAAGCTCCGAAGGTGAGTTCGGAAGTTCCGAACAGGATCGGAAGCTCCGATGCAGGATCGGAAGCTCCGATCATATTACGTCAGGCATGACGTGTGGCAAGATCGGAAGCTCCGATCACCCCTATCCGGAGTCAACAAGTGATATTTTGACACGTGGCAGATCAGGATCTTCCGAAGCTCCGATGGCAGGATTGGACGTTCCGATCGAGGTTCGAACGTTCCGATCGAGGATCGGAAGTTCCGATTGTTGTCTATAAATAGAGGGCCGAGGCTTCATTTCCAATTGCCAATTCCGAGTATTTCCCTCTCCTTTCTAGTCTATTCGAGTTGTTCTAACCTTCCTAGGCTTGACCCGGCGGTCGGCGAGGCGTTCGGAAGTAATAGCAGAGTTGTGCCCAAGTTCTGGAGGCATCGACATCAAAGGGCTAACGACGGACGAAGGTATAGCTTTTGCTTCCTATAAATATTTAGGAGTATGCAATAGCTTAGTTAAGGCTTTTAGAGAACTTTAATGATAGTAGTATCATTTGGCAGTGTAGAGCAGACTATAGGCATGGACCTAGAGTTGGTAGAGCTTGCACTGATTTGAGGTACAGAAGTACTGTTCGAGATATCCTGACTGAGTATGCATGTATTATGTGACTGCATGATTTATATGTCATTGATTTATGCTGCATTCATTTGCATACTGAGCTATCTCCTTCGAGATGTCTGTTAGTAGGGTTGTACCCTATCCTGTTAGTGGATGGACTTCCATGGCTTTGGGTCCGATAAATCCACTGGTATTATGGTATGGGAGCCACCTCTTGAAGCGAAGGCACAGCGTGCTACATACCAGGGCCCGGTCTGTCTTTGTTATCTGATCCTTGACCTCGAGTTTATAGGGAGTTCACTTTGCATGCATGTATACTCATACTCTCGTACTGGTCGTTTTGACCTCTTTCAACCCTTTTTGAGAAAATACTCACCCACACTTTGAAAGGAACAAGTATACACCCGAGAGTGCATCAAAACTTGGCAAAAATTCATTCAAAACAACCCATCATTCAATAGCTTGATTCAAAATTCCACATACACCATACACACCAAAAATTCTGAATATTCATATATAAATCCATAAATCCCAATAGACTTTCACCAAACACATCGGGAACAAATCACGCCTCACGATTCTATATCATGCTCATAAGGTTTCTCATAAATCATGCATAAAAATGACATATACACATTGGGGTTCATAGTAAAAGTACATATACTCTTGAATGGTGGTTTCAAAACATTAAAAACCAGTCTGATCGTGATAGTTTGGATTTAACCTGCACCTTGGGAGCGATCTAGCCTCGAACACTTAAGAACTTGCCTTATCTTTCAAAATCAAATTTTGAACGTGAAGGGGAAACAAGGGAGAAGGCGGCGTTTAGGAGGGGAAAAGATATGAAAAATTTTTGACGCCTGATTAGTTTTTTATTAATGGGCTTGAAAGTCGGTCCGTTAGTCTCAAACACTAACTTTTAAAATTTAATCCACCCAATTAATAAAATAACAATGCATCAACTTAAAATTTAAATTAAACATGAAAAATTTTCTTAACTTGTTCGAAGGCTAGTCTCGTTCCTTCAGTCCAGTATTAATCTCCAAACCTGAAACATTAACTAATCTTGGAAAACATTAAATACCAGGCAATTATATCATAAATATTAATCTCATAAATAAAATACATAAAACCATTAAAATTATTTAACACAATATTTAAACACCCCAAAACTTAGTTTTGAACATTAAATCTCATGCAAAATAAATTGAATGAAATCCTTTAAACATAACTTTTAAATCACAACTAAATAAAATAAAATCATTTAAATTTCCTTTGAAACTCGTGACTGGATTTATGAATTTTTCGAGCGTTACAGATAAATCCTGCTAAATTCGAAAGAGTAAATTCTCCATAGTATTTCAGGTTCCCAATTCCATCTACCATCCACATATTGCTGGATTTCATCACAATTTTGTCCATTACGCAACTCTAGCGCGACTCAGTCATGCCCTTGATGCATGTACTTCACACACTTGATACCTCCACAAACTTCAACATTAATATGACAATCATATTTCAATAGAAGCTATGTATTATAAAGGACAACCCAACCATTATCCACCATGATTTGATCATTGTCAAATAGTAATGAAGGGAATATTGTATTCCTAAAAATTCCTTAAGCCTAAAAAGATTTTATTTAAAGTTTTTTTTCTTTCTTGGACATGAAGTAAGTTTGTGATAAACCTTAATATTTCCTTAATTAGTAGATTTGAGATATTATGATTAATTAAAATATTTAATTATCTCGTATCTAACTAATATTTTATTCCTTATTTTGTAGATTTGATTTGATAAAAAAGGAATAGAGATCAACATGAATCAAGAATCCTACGGCTACAAGGAAACATAAAGAAGAAGGATTCTTGTTTATTTAAGGAGATAAACGTGCACAAAGAAACACGATCGTATGAGATTTCTGAGAGCTTCATACACGTACATATTGAAGAGAATTCTGAAGATTCTTTGAAGCTCGATTTGATCGTGTGTTTCCTTGAAGCTTTGAAAAACACTTGAATATCATTGATCGAAAAGTATGCTGCTCACGTGTTTTGGCAACAAGGATTTTTCTCCTTGCTTCGTTTTATTTATTCTATTACATATAGAACTTTTAGGAGAAGTTTTTATTGTTTATTTTCTCACATGTTTTGAGAAAATTGATTTTTGAATTAACTAGTTTTAGGGTTTTCTAAACTCTTTGAATTATTTTCTATTGAAAGTTTTGCCCTGAGGTGTCGCAAGAGTATTTTATACTCTTGCTTAAATATCTGAGTCTATTTTAGTTGTTGTTAGTTTATTTTATTCACGCTTTAATATTTTTCGCTGTAAGGTGTTGTCAACACCTTGTGACAACACCTAAATATATTTATATGCAACTGTCTTTCCTTTACAAGTGGCATCAGAAACATATTCTTGATACACTAAGAACTGATTCTGGTTTCTTTATTTTATTACAGGGAATAAGATGGACTCATCTTGTTGTGTGAAATACTCGCAAGCGTACGAGTGTCAAGTTTAAATATAGTAGTGAATAGAGTATCGTTCCCACGAGGAGTAATATGAAAATATTCAATACTTGTAATTAAAATATTCTTAATTTTATTTAGAAAATTAAACTTTAGAGATTTGCTGAAAAATTAAATAAATAATGAAGGTTGGAAAACGCTCACACACACAATCCTTAAGAGATTATCAATCAAAGAGAAATAGTCTAGAGGTTTTGACTTCACCTGGTCTCGACAATATTCATTCCTAATTAATCGATTTTCATGAGTTTCTTTCAATTAATAACTAAAAACACATAGATAATTCTATTTCCCTCTCAAGAGTGTCAAACAGAGTGTATCAACCACAGATCAATTCTAATATCCCTATTGAGAATTTACGTGTAGTGATATGTGTAAAATAATATTCTTTCTAGGCTCTATTAAAGTTATAAGCTCTCTCGAGACAAATAAACAATTAATAGTGTGAATTCTATTGATCCTATTCGAAATCCCCTCTCTTGAGTGCCGGATTATAAATAAATATGACAAATCAATTTATGGCCAGTAAATTGAAAAGAATTTCAAAACTAGAATCACAATTAATTTAAAAGAACTCAATTCAATAAAATCAAAAATTCATAAACATGTCTTGACCAGGTTACATCAACCTCTAGACTTAAAAAGTTTAGTTCATAATCAAAAATAGTTGAAACCAATTCATATTCATGAAACTATACATCAAATCAATAATATAAATTCAAGAGAAAGAAAACAAATCCAAATATTCGATCTTCCGTGTCCGGACGATCTATCTTTGTCTTTGTTCTTTGATGTTCTTCCAACTTGTGCAGAATTTTCTCTTCCAAAGTCTCCAAAGTCTTCTCTCGATCGATCCTTGATGTGTTTCTTTCTATGCGGCGGCTTCCCCTTCAATTGTATGCAAAAGAATACCTTTTATATGTGCTTCAAATCCAATAAATAAAAGCCCACGAAAGTTCGAAGGTTTCCTTCCCGAAAACCCAAAAAACTGACTTTCGCGATGGCGCGCTCGCACCTGAAGAGAGGGGCGCCCGCGCATTTCTCTCTATCTCCTGGATGCTCAGAATTTCTCAAACGACGGGCCTGCGCATGAGGTTAGGCGCGCCCGCGCATGCCTCTTGGGTATAAAAATCAGCATCGCGCGACAATTTTAAAAAAAATCATATCTCACAATATAACCGTCGGATTGAGCACAAATTTTGAAAGTAGCTTTGAAACATCTTAAACTTTATTATGAACAGTGAATATTGGATTTTGATGCCTCAATAATTCCCAGTAAGTTTCTGAAGTTGATACTCCATAATGCATCCTTTCGCTTCTTCTTGCTACTTTTGCGTCAATCCTTGCAACTCACAAAAACAACAACTAATACACATAATATCCACTCAATACATCACAAAATTCAAGCCAAATCATATATAAATTAAGTGCATAAATTGCACTTATCACATCTACTACTTCGAATTCGTTTTTGGAGCCTCCGGTTCTTGATGGCACGAACTATGCTTTGTGGAAGACAAGTATGTGTTTTACTATAAAAGCTATGGATGAACGTGTGTGGCAGAGTGTTCTTACTGGTTGGAGTGCACCTAAGGCGATGGACAAAGAGGGTGAATACATATTAAAGCCGGAAACCGCATGGACAACCGAGGAGACACAAATTTCAAGCTTTAATGCTAAAGCTATCAACGTCATATTTTCCAGCGTGGACATAAGGATGTTCAGTCTTATTGCTGATTGTTTTACTGCCAAGGATGCATGGGATACTCTACAAGATCACTGTTAAGAATCCGAGAGTGTCAAGAGAACAAGGATGAGGGTACTTAATTCAAAGTTCGAGAATCTTCGAATGAGCGAAGATGAAACTATTTTTGAGTATGATCAAAGACTTCGAGAGCTGGTTACTGAAGCATTCAATCTTGGAGAACCAATTTCCAATGAAAGACTTGTGAACAAAGTTCTTAGGTCACTACCCGAGAGATTTAATGGAAAGATTTGGGCTCTTGAAGAAGTCAAGGATACCTCGAAGATGAAGTTGACAGAACTGATGAGCATCCTTCAAGTATTTGAGATGAATAACACTGCACAGAAGAAGGATAAAGGAAAATCAATTGCCTTGCAAACTTATGATCAAAAATAGGATCGTCCAAAGGCCATCCCTGACCAAAATAAAGACCGGGTCCCTCCGTAGGAAGTTGGAACCACTCAGTAAGGTTGGTGACAAAAAAACAAACATTCCGACCCTGAACAATCATAGCGATGTGAAGCTCATCGCCAAGTTCGAGTTCTAGGTTGGCATAGAACTCATGCATCAGAGCAGGGAAGATATAATCTGGAATGGAGGGCTGGAAAAAGGATTCCCAATGCTGGGCAGCAATAAGGGGCAGCAAGAGGAGATGAGATATCGCAAGATAGGAGACATAAAAAATACGACCAGGTAAAATCAGTCGAGTGGGATAATCGTCCGGGATAGGACGTGAAATAGCGGGTAGGTTGGGATCATGAATAGGGATAGGGCGACTAGAGCTGGATTGATCACGACGGCGTTTGGCAGGCATTTTGTAGGCTAGATTTCGGACTATTGAAGAGAAGAGAGTAAAATTTGGTGTGAAGAAATCGGATGGCCCGAGGGGTATTTATAGCCGAGGGTTCGGACGGTCCGAATCTAGGTTCGGACGGCTCGAAGCTGTTTACCGAGGTGATAAGATTTGATCTTATCTGTCAGGCTGTAATTGTGTTCGGGCGACACGAAGTGAGTTTGGAGCATCCGAACAGTTCAATTTGAGTTCGTGTCGTCCGAATAATTTCAGACAACCCAAAGGTAAGGCGGTCAAAATTCGAAGTTTTACCCCTCAGAGTTTGGACGGCCCAAAGCTAATTTCGGAGAGTCCGAACGGACCATTTCGGAGGGAATTTTGAAAGTCTTAAACTGAAAAGGCACGAGGCAGTTTGGGTGGTCCGAACTGGCCGAAATCAGAAATTCGAAGATGTGGGGTCTCGGGTTGCTAATCAAATCAAGGGGCAATTAATCACTAACATGATTAATTAACAAAAGATCAACGATAAATAGAACAAATTTTTTTTTTTTCAACAAGGGGTGCGCTCGGTCGGTTAAAAACCGCCGATCGAGCGCCCCTGTTATTCCTCAAAACAGTAGGATAAATTCGGGCCTGCGCCCGGTCTGCATAATTCAGCAGATCGGTCGCTGTCTGGGCATAATCACGCCCTGTTCTTTTGTAGCAAAACTTTGATCCTTTCATCTCATTCCAATACATGTTCTATCAAGTCTAAAACATAACCATCTATATAGAACAAAATGAAAACATGTCTACAAGCATTAGCTACATCAACTAAGTAGTTTAAATGACATCAAAGGAACTAGTTATGTACAAAACTCAACTAGTGTTCTTCAACTACTACAAGTTTCATCATCTAGCATGCTTTTCAAGATCTCAATTACTTCGGTTCGGCTACAAACCCGAGACACCACGTCCTAACACTCTCTCCCGAGCTATCAATGTCATCTTCGACTAGCTCCTGCCCCACATGTTGTCATGCACACATACAAAACAAGACAACAACCGGATAAACTCCGGTGAGAAAATAATTCCTAGTATAAGAAACATATATAAATGAATTCAATAGCATATCGATTCAAACTATAAAATCAAAATCTCTTAATTCTATCCTTCGAATTTCTATAGCGCGCTATCTCAAGAATTGATTCTTATCACTTCGTTGCCATCAAGATTTGTATCCGATCTTGACATGGATATCCATCTATCGTCGCCTCATCAGAATAGAAAATAAGGTCCTATCCGACCTTGGCAAATAATCAATTCATATCTCATAGCAAATCATAATCAAATAAAGATCCACTACCTATGATGGATCAACAATATCAGAAACAATTTCTAAATCAAAACAAAACATAATCAATATGTGATTTAGCGGAATACTCAAGATTACTCGATCTTGAGTATCATAGTCCTGAATCTCGATGTCATCTTATACCTGTCATTCTCGAGTTGACGATGTTCCATATCTGAACCATCATCACACAAACTCATATTCCAACTTCAGCTCAAATTCATCCTTTACACTTCAAGGTAGGATAACTTCAAATCTTTATCAAATCATTCTCAATTCAAATCTGTATTCTTTAGTTCGAATCTCTTCAATATAAATCTGAAATATAGCATATCAAGTTATTTAAAATCAGCTACGAACTCATATGAAAATCTGTTCAACTTCGATTACACTCCAAGTCTAGAAACATAGAACCATGATCAAATCTTTCCTTGGTTCAAAACTTGTGATATCAAAGTCTTAACTCTTCACTATCACTCTGAAAATAAAGCATACATAGACTAAACATATCAGCTCGAAGCTCACTTCATTCTCGATAAAGGTAACCTGCCAAAAGTCTAACAAATTCCAATTCGACGGCGTAACGGTACAAAATCGGTAACCGAAACGATATCGAATCAATTCTAACAAACTTAACCATACTATATCAATATCATATCATCCTAAAACAACATCTCAACAGCTATCCATTTCAACATATATGCTGGAAATCATAAGAAGTGCATACAACATCAAATTGTCGAGCCGTATTCGATACCGAATTCAAAACACAAAGTTTCAACGTCATTTCTGAGTTCTGTTCCATCATCATTTCGAAACCTTACTAAATAATAAGAATACTTACATCAAATCGAAGCCCTCATCGCGAGGATTCCAGAACACTTTTCGTAATTGAAATCGGACGATTGGAACAAAAGTTATGGGGTTTCGAAAATCAGAATTTCAAAGAAAGGAAAAGGCTTCGGCTTCTGCTCTCAAAATTCTGAAGGAAATATGAATTATACACGTGCACATGCTGATAATCTAATTTAAAATCGTATATGTATTGCATATTTGCAATTTAGCCCCTGCAACTTCAAAAATTGCAATTCAGTCATCGGCCCTCTTTTTAATTCAATTTCAATCCTAAATAATTTAAGAATATTAGAATTTAAATCGAAACTCTAAATATTCCCAAATTAAATATACTCGGATTAAAATTAAAAAATTTTGGATTAAATCAATTAATCCCGGCCTTTTGCACTTCAACCCTTGAAACTTCGATATTTCGAATCAGTCTGTGATCGGGTTTCACCTTCGAATTAAATCATATTCATTCTCAAACCTTGGAATTTAATCTTAAATTCCATAAATATTCAAATCCAATATTTAATATTTTAATTTAAGAATTTCCGAAATTTAATTCTCAAAATCCGTAAATTCTCAAATTAAATATTTTCAGATCGGAAATTAAATCTCTAATTTCCATAACTTCTCAAATCAATATTTTTCCAAAATATGAAATTTAATTCTCAAATTCCATAATTAATAACTTAATATTTTCGGGCCTTACAGAAGATGAACCTTAAATTTATTAAAATTTGCAATTAAGTTTTAAACCAAATAATTCACATAAAATGTGAGCTTTTTAATTTTGAATAAATACAATTTATTTATGTTATCCAAAATTAAATTGCTCAGATTTAATATTAAGCTCCCCCTTAATGTGACATTAAATTTATTTTATGTCTACAAGCGATTACAACTCAATCATGCCAAGTTCACCACGCAAACGAATAAAAGTGTTTTCATCAAGTGGTTTTGTAAAAATGTCGGCAATTTGATTTTTTGTGTCAACATATTGAAGTTCAACTTCATTTCGTTCGATGTGGTCACGAATAAAATGATGACGAATATCAATATGTTTGGTGCACGAATGTTGAATCGGGTTCTTTGTAAGACATATGACGTTATTGTTATCACAAAAAATAGGGATTTTTGAAAAAGAGACGCCATAGTCGAGCAATTGATGTTTCATCCAAAGAATTTGCGCACAACAACTACCGACAGCCATATATTCGGCTTCGGTCGTTGATAACGCAACACAATTTTGTTTCTTTGAAAACCAAAAAACTAAACAGTTTCCTAAAAAAAAACAGGTTCCACTAGTGCTTTTTCTATCCACCTTATATCCACCAAAGTTGGCATCACAGTAAGCTTTTAAATCAAAGAAAGAATTTTTCGAATACCACAAGCCGAGATTTGGAGTATTTGAAAGATATTTGAAAATGCGTTTCAAGGCGAACAAATGTGATTCCTTTGGACATGATTGAAATCGTGCACACAAAAAAATACTAAACATAATGTTCGGCCTACTAGCAGTAGCATATAGTAAGGAGCCAATCATACTACGAAAGGAATATTGATCTACAGATTTACCATTTTCATCCTTGTCAAGTCTGATTGTTGTGCTCATCGATGTGGATGATGATTTTGTGTTCTCCATCCCAAAATTCTTCAGAATCTCCTTGATGTACTTGCTTTGGTTCACAAAGAACTCATCCTTACACTGTTTGATTTGCAATCCGAGGAAATAGTTAAGTTCCCCTATCATGCTCATCTCAAAGTGATCCTGCATAAGCTTAGAGAATTCTTGACAAAGAGTTTCGTTAGTAGAACCAAAAATTATGTCATCAACATAAATTTGCACAATCAATAAATCATTTTTGACATTTTTGGTAAATAAAGTAATGTCAATCTTTCCTTTCGAAAAACCATTTGAAAGAATGAAAGTAGAAAATTTTTTATACCAAGCTCGAGGAGCTTGTTTCAAACCATACAAAGCTTTCTTTAGTCTATACACATGATCAGGCAATAACGAATCAACAAAGCCATTAGGTTGTTCAATATAAACTTCCTCTTTTAGTTCACCATTCAGAAATGCACTCTTAACAACCATTTCAAATAACATGAAATTTCTAGAGCAAGCAAAAGCAAGTAGCATGCGAATAGATTCTAGTCGGGCAACAGGAGCATATGACTCATCATAATCAATGCCTTCTTCTTGACTATATCATTTTGCTACAAGCCTAGCTTTATTTCTAGTAATAGTACCATGTTCATCAAGTTTATTCCTAAAGACCCATTTAGTACCAAGAATAGATCTATCATGCAGCCTAGGAACAAGACACCAGACATCATTACGTTTGAATTCATTTAATTCATCTTGCATAGCAATTATCCAAGAATCATCTAATAAAGCATCATCAATACATTTAGGTTCAACATACGAAATAAAAGCAAGATGATTGCAAATATTATTAAGAGAAGATCGAGTGGTTACTCCCTTCGAAGGACTTCCAATGATAAGATCCATATGATGATCTTTGTGAAGCGTCCAATCCTTCGGAAGTGGTGTTTCCTCAACAGAAACATCTATATCATTTAGGCTTGAGGAAGCCATCTCTTCTTCGAGTAATTTTACATCATCGTTAGTAGTACGAGAAACTACATACATAGATTCATCAAATACAACATGCATAGATTCTTCAACAAGTAAAGTACGTTTATTAAATACTCTAAAGGCCTTACTTGAGGTTGAGTATCCGAGAAAAATACCTTTGTCGGATTTGACATCAAATTTGCCGAGGTTGTCCTTACCATTATTATGGATGTAGCATTTTGATCCAAAAGCTCTAAAGTATGAAATGTTAGTCTTTCTCCCTCTCCATACATAATTCATATGGAGTTTTCTTGAGAATAGGCATTATTGATACACAATTGATGATGTAACAGGCAGTGTTCATTGCTTCAGACCAAAAATATTTTGGTAGAGAATGCTCGCATATCATGGCCCTCGCAATCTCCACAAATATCCTATTTTTCCTCTCAACCACCCCGTTTTGTTGAGGAGTCCTAGGACAAGAAAAATTTTGACCGATGCCTTTTTCTTCACAAAAATTTGTAAAACTCTCATTTTGAAATTCAGTTCCGTGGTCACTACGGATCTGCTTTATTGAAAGATTTTTCTCATTCTCAACATGTTTGACAAAAGTTTTAAAATAATCAAAGGCATCATTTTTGTGGGCTAAAAACAATGTCCACGTGAAACGTGAGAAATCATCCACAATGACAAATGCATAAAGCTTTCCTCCTAGGCTAGCGTTCCTTAAGGGACCACATAGATCTAGGTGGAGAAGTTCAAGGGGCATAGAAGTTGATACAAAATTTTTTCTTTTAAAAGATTCCTTTGTATGTTTGCCAAGTTGACACGCATCACAAACAGAATCTAATTTTAAATTGAGTTTTGGCATACCAACTACTAGATCAAGTTTAAAAAGTTTTTCAATGGTACTAAGACCAACATGACCTAATCGTCTATGCCAAAGAATGTTGTCATCAACATTCAAGGATACAAGGCTTTTAATATTTGTCAAAGATAAATTATTTAAAGAAACCTTGTAAACATTTTCACTTCTATATTCTTTGAAATTTATGGATTTGTCAGATGAGAGTGATATAGTGCAGTGTTGGGGAGTGAATTTGACTTCATAACCTCTATCGCACAATTGACTTATGCTTAGTAGATTATACTTAAGTCCTTTCACTAGGAGTACATCATCAATCAAGCAGGATTTAGATATACCTATTGAGCCGATTCCTTCAATTACTCCTTTGATGTTGTCTCCAAAGGTGACAGTTCCCTTTTCCTTTGGTTTGACCGATTGGAGTAGCTCCTTGTTCCCCGTCATATGTCTAGAACATCCACTGTCTAGATACCATATGAAACATCCTAGAACTTCTACTGAATTTTTTTTTAACTCTCTAACTATAATTTAATGATATAAAAATATATATGCCCATACATATATATATCGTATTTAAAAATAACTTTCCTTAATTTTATATACATAGACACAATAAGTACAATAGAAGTACACACATGAAATTTAATACTTAAAATTAATTACTAGATAATAATTTATAAAAAAATCCATAATAAAATTTCTAAATAATAATTATACACAAAATCCATGCAAACTTAGAAAATAATTAATTAAATATAAAATCCAATCATACTCTCAAAAATCTAAAATAATGAAACGTGTGCGGAAATACGTCTTTTAAATCTCAACATAAATATCATAATTGAGCGATGGTCAAGGGTTCTAGCCGCCTGGAAACTCATAAGACCTCGCCGCCAGTCGGGAACACATTATCCTCACTAACATTCTGCTCACCTGCACCATTTATACGTGAATATAACTATACATGCATGATCTTAAAATTATATGCATATAAACATGAAATAAATAATTATACTGCTTTATCATCATGCTAAACATATATCATCATACTTAATAAATCTCATAAAATAACTTATCATGATTTCTTAGTTTTTTTAACAGGTCGTATCCATGTCGGTGGCCTCATACTAAGCGATTGATCAATCTTAAACCAACGTACGCGGCGGTGGGGTTTCCACCTCTGTGCTGCCACTTCACCAGCCCTCTCAGCTGGATCCATAAGTTCATCATACATAAACATCATTAGGAAGGTCACCGGGCCCAGGTATCCCGGCCTCCAACCACATCACTTTCCACCTTCACTTCAACTTCCATAAAAAATTTATTTTTCTTAACATGAATTTAAAATTATCATAAAATTTTTTACATGATGCATGAACTTGAAAATTCTCACTTATTTCTTTATTTTCATGAAAATTCGACTGCAAATATATTTTTAATTTATTTTCTTAAAAATCATACTTATATATCAAATAAAAATGCATGCATGAATTAAATATATATTTACGGACATTTATTTTTCTAAGGACTTGTTCGAGCTGCTGACCACTTGACTTAAACCCAAAAATTTCCAGACTGGCCCAATAAGCTTTAATCCCAACATGACCTGACCCATTAATTCTCATGAACCCCCAGGTCCATGGCAAACTAATGGGCTCATTTAAAATATTAATTAATCCCATTAAACTATTTAACTTAAAATTAATCCAATAAATTATTAACTAGTTCTTTATCCTAGGGATTAGACTGTTAAAATTACTAAACCCGACACAACTTGCCCAATAATTTTCATGGATCACGCGGCCCATGACAAATTATTGGGCTCACTTCATTAATTATTTAAGCCCATACTTAATATTAAATTAGTCTAATTAATTAACTAAGTCAAGCCCAAACCCAATTATTAACTTAATATCTTATTTAATTTAAAATAAAAATACTCGAGCCCAACTAATATAACTCGGACCCGGACCAAACTAACTTGGCCATTATATTTTAGACCCGATCCGGACCCAGCCTGCCAAAACACCAGACACAACCCTAGATAATAATAATAATAATAATAATAATAATAATAATAATAATAATAATAATAATAATAATAATATCATCATCGAGGCAGCCCTGAGCGGCTTCAGAAAATCTGATCGTTTCGCCTGATCAAGCCACCTTTGGCCGTGAAACCACCTCCCATACTTAGCCAACACCAAGACGGTTCTAACCCAATAAAGTTGACCTTAAACCAAGCCCTGTAGAAGGAGAACGAACCAAAACAACAGAGCCCCTCTGCTGCTATACGTGCAGAATGCGACCGCAGACTTCCGGCCGTTCGGCCGCCAATATCCGGCCACCACCGGCCGGAGCACCACCTGGAAAACCTTTCCAAAGGTCTTGGCTTATAACTCAACTAGAACCAACCTAAAACTCGTACTATGGACCAAGAACGAGCCCTCGCACGCAAACCGCTCAGTTTGCGTCTAAACCCGCATCCAGCATGAACCTAGCCCAAACCAATGAGTAAAGCCACTGAACCATCATCCAACCACGACCCTAGGGACCCTATATCAACCCTCAACCCGTTTTTCAGCAAGCTAGAACAATCCATGACAGAAAAACATGAGAAAATTGATTCATAATCCTTAAAAACGTAGGTTCTATGCATGCTCATGAATGTTCTTCATTAAAACCACAAACCTCATGAAAGATCATAATTTTCATGCTAAAATCAGAATAATATGACTTAAATGGTGTTCAAGAAGGGATTCAAACGTACCTTGATGAATATTTTCAAGAAACGACGTCTAAATCGCGCGTACGGCTTTCCGGGACGAACGGATCTTCAAACTAATTTAAAAAACTTGAAGAATCGGCTATGGAGGCTAGTGATTCTGCTGTAAAAAACCTGGGAGAGGAGAAGGAAGAAGGTGGAGGCGGCTAGGTAGAGAGAAACGTGAATAGGGTAGGGTTTTAGGAGATAATTTAGCATAATTTAACTAATAATTAATTAGGATAGATATATACTCTAAACATATAGAATTTTAAAAATCTTAAATACAATATAAATCTGATATTTAACCTTAAATCCCGAAATTATAATTAATGAGATTTTTAAAGCTTAATAAAAGTCATTAAAATGACTTAATTTGGGTAAAAACGGACATATAAATATACATATATATAAATACAATAATTTTCTTCAAATTATACCTTAAAATAATATTTTAAGACTCCTAAAAATCTCATAAAATATTTTGGGTGAAAACAAACATCTCGTCCGTCCACGGTCCCGCCTACGCGATCATAAAACAAACTTTCTCAAATAAATTCATAAATTACATCATACAGATTTAAATGCCGGAAAAATATTTAAAACATACAAATAAATCACATAATTCACATAATAACTTATAAAACAATTTAACACATTTTTACTTTATATTAAAATCATTAAATCTCCTAGTTATGCATGCGGATTTACATGGCGAATTTCTGGGCGTTACACCATATGCTAGGGAGAACATTTTTCCTATTTCCCTGCGAAAATTGATTTTGGTACCCTTTAGTTCTTTTGGGTCCACAGTGTTAGAAAAGAGAGATACAAAATAGATTTCTAAGAGTTCATCAGTCTCTTATAGCGACATCATCGACACTTTTCAAGAGTGTTCCCAGTAGTAGGTAGGGCAATGGCCTCTTTAAAAACCTATTTCCTTGGACAGAGCAGCGTTCATCAGGAAGACCAGTCGCAAGTCAAGGCAGTTTAAACCAATCTATGATGAACTCCCTTAGATCATGTTTTCATAATGCTGACTGATGAGTTGTTAAGTACTCTTAGGCCTCAATTTCATATAGCTCTTTTGATCATATTGATATTTCAAAGATCTAAATTTATGTCTAGCATGACCTATTTTACAGCAGTAAGAGCATGTAGGGGATGATCTCATTTTAGCTTTAGCAATAAGGCTACCAAAGTCTATAGATTTCTTACCATACCCTATTCCACTCTTATCAAAGCTACAGTTCTGCATGCTTAGTAAATTATTCAATTTATTACTACTAACATTGAATTTATCAAATGATTTTTCTAAGTGAGCTATGTCATCTTTTAATCTTAGGTTTTCATGCTCCTTAGTTTCTAATTCATTTTTGAGGTTTCTATTTTCTTTTCTAAGTGATTTAGTCATATCAAACATATGTTTATACGCATGTAGTAATTCATCACAGGAAGGTACCTCATCATCGTCTTCAAAGACAATGTCATCACTCCTAGCCATGAGGAAAATGTTAGCTTCCTCCTCGTCATCATTGCTATCTCTCCAAGTCTCTATTAAGGCTTTCTTCTTACCCTTGTCATTTTTCTTCTTGAGAGAGCATTCATTTGCATAATGCCCTTATTGTTGACAGTTGTAACTGTTGGAAAACTGTGTTCAGATCAATTGGAATTGATACCCGGTGCAGCAGAAGTTTAAAAATTTATTTTTATTAATATGGAACGATTCCATATCTGGGTATCAAAACTTTTACGATTAAATTTATGTAAGTAAAATAAATAATCACAATTAAATATTTTACCTTAAAATCTCAAAGCAAGATTATGGACACCAACAGAATTTAATCTACTCTTCTTGTAAATCCCGGAATTAGGTCCACAAATGGAAAACAGAAACCTTCTGATTGACTGCACTAGAAATCAATCAGAAGTTTGCGTAGAGAATAAACATATATGATCTGTTAATTCAGAATTCTAATTTTTCACAAAAATCACAAGACTGAATTTTCTCCGAAAAGGGACAAGGATTTTCGAAAAACCCTTAGAAAATAATATGTGTGTTTTCGAAAATTTGATGAATGAATTGCATGCAATTTTCGAACACTGCACATATATTTATAGATAATTTCTAGTTATAATTGTATCAGGACTCTAATTCCTTAAAGCCCACAATCCATAACTTAAGCCCAACAAGCCAAGCCTGTTGTTGTAGAAATTAATATAAAATTCATCGTGACTCCGATTGATAAACTGATTTCACCAATGTGCACAGAAACCATTTCTGCATCTTTTAGAGTCAAGATAATTTTTCTGAATCCGAATTCAGTGATTTCCAAAAATGTCCATCCCTATGTCATTTTAGGAAATCCCACTCTCTTTAGTTAAGAAGTCCAACTTCTCTTTCATTAAATTTAACTCTTTAAATTTAATTATCTCTACGGGGTTTTAGTAATCCATTACTTGTGTAACCCTCAATGGTTCAGGAATACAGCTAGCCGTGGGCTCACAACTCCTTGTGACTCGGAACAACAATTTCCGACTTACCCATCGAATCATGGTAAGAGCGCCTAGCAACATCGCCCCATGATTCCCTAGGTATTACTGATAGTGCCTGCAAGAACCAGTAGATTTTGGTTAGCGTACAGTACGGTCCCTTCAACCATATATCCCGATCGAATCAACAACTATTGGTATATCGAGAGTCGTTCAAGATTCGATAACTATGCATAACATCTTGGAGATCTATTAGTGACATCGCATGTGTTACTAGGATAACCCATTAATCTAAAACACATCATGTACTCTGGCCAGAGATTCGTCACACTAATATCTCCTCAGATCACATAGGATATCCACACTTGCAAGTATGTGGTGAATCCTTGACAACAAAGCATCGACTCCTATATGTGTCGTAACTGTACCCAATCCCGACACCTGATGACCCCAATAGAGTCGGTAAATGAGTCAAAGTACAGTACTAGCATATAGAGTCTCAATGATGTTTCAAGTAATAAGGACTAATGGTGTACAACCAAAACCGCGGACTTTATCCACTCGATAAGTGATAACCACTTGGAAAGTCCGAATAGGGTAGTTCGATCATTCATCATATGAATATCCATTTGCATGCTTTGAACATCTCTATGTTCCATACCAATGAAACGTGGTACTCGGCATCGCAAATGCTAGTCTCAATCTCGAGCGATCCTTATCCTTATTTGCGGACGGCTCAATTGACTAGGAACTGTTTAGAATATACAGCGACTATAAGATATGTTTCATGATAGCCATCCCCATGTGCTACCACATCTTACATACACTATAGTATATTCAAGGTCTTTATCAAAACAACAATAGTATATCATAATATAACAATAGGAAGAAAGATAAAGTCAATGCCATTATAAAAGTTTAAATTATATTAAACAAAAGATTGTTTTATATAGAGTCATAAAAGCCCTTAGCCACAAGTTGGCTAACCGGGCACCCACTCTTTCAGTAACATGTTTCTTTCTTGTCCGTCTTCTTATTGAAGTTGTTTCCTCACATAAATCTTTTGAACTTTCTTGCGAAGAGTGTCATATCATCATCATCATCTTCTTCTTCTACTTGGGTGGATAAGGCAATCCCCTTTGCCTTGATCTTCTCATCCTCTTTCTTAGATTCTTTCCTTGTGGATACTTCCAACTCATGGGTTTTTAGGGTCCCATGGAGTTGATCAATATCATAGGATGCGATGTCGCCTTTGTTGGACTCAATGATGGCCGTTATTTTGGCATCCCACTCCTTGGGTAAGGCGCGTAGAGCTCTCCTCCACACTTGCTTGGTTGGATATTGTTCTCCAAGTTGGGCTAGCTCATTGATGATTTGAGAGAGCCTCCGGAACATTGTGTCTATATCTTCATTAGATTCCATCTCAAATGTCTCGTATTTGAGTTGTAGAAGATCTATCTTTGTCTCTTTGACTTGGTTGGTTCCCTCGTGGCACATCTCCAATTTGACCCAAATCTCTTTTGCGGAGGAGCACATCGAGATCCGGTTGTACTCGTTCATATCTAGGGAACAATGCAAAATATTCATAGCTTTAGCATTTTGAGATATTAATTTCATATCCTCCTTTGAAAAGTCGTCCATTCCCATAGGAATTTTGACTCCCTCAACATCTTTCTTAGGTATGTAAGGACCTTTCACAGTTACTTTTCAAAGGTCATAATCTACGGATTGGATATATAGGGACATTCGATTTTTCCAATAGCCGTAGTTTATGCCGTTGAAAAGAGGAGGACGATTGGTTGATTGCCCTTGAGCATAATCGCTCGCTAAATTTTCCATAGAGCCTTTTTGAAAATATTTTGTAAAAAGGTGGCTTTGATACCACTTGTTAGAACCTAATGGGGGGGGGGGGGGATTTAGGTTATATTGGTAACTTTAGCAATTTAAAGCGATTATGCAAGTACGCAAGCGGAAGACATAAAGCAATCAAATATAAGTGCGGTAAATAAATGCATTAAGTAAATAAAGCAGTAAAAGAGATAAGAGATGTTTATGAAAGTTCGACGATAA
The DNA here is from genome assembly GCF_033568475.1 of Henckelia pumila. Lineage (NCBI taxonomy): Eukaryota > Viridiplantae > Streptophyta > Magnoliopsida > Lamiales > Gesneriaceae > Henckelia > Henckelia pumila. Next base: position 195,692,994 of record NC_133121.1, read on the forward strand.
ATCGTCTACGTCTCCCCTTCTTGGTTAAGATCGATTAACCAAGGATCCACTAGCAATTCGAACGTCTTGGCCTTGATGGCTCTAAGGATAGCCGTACAACTCAACACGATCACCGCGCCGATACAACTCGATTTACTTGGCCTTAAGGGCTCCAAGGATAGCCTCAACAATCACTCAATACACTCGGCTTCACACACGAGTGTTTACAACAATCGAACAATCAACTCACAAATGATCTTGTACAAACAACCCTCGATTTTTGAATATATTGCACAACTATCACTCGAACACTTGATGAAGAGGATATTGCTTGTAAATAAGAGAGGATATGAATTGATGATTGAAATGGCTTCAAATGACATGTATTTATAGTTGCTGATTCGAAATGGTTCGGAGCCTCCGAACTGGTCTTCGGGTCGTCCGAAGTCTTCTGATTCAATTTCAAATTTCTGCGGCTGTTATACTGTTCGGGGGGGGGGGGTCCGAACTCGTCTTCGGGTCGTCCGAACGGCTGCATTAAATTCATTCCGACAAATTTATTTCGACAAAATCTTCAGTGGCCGTAAAGTAGTTCGGGTCCTCCGAACATGACTTCGGAGCGTCCGAAGTGAGCATTTCGTGGCCTCCGAGAGTGCCTCCGAGCAATATTAAATTTTTGAAAAATCTTTGGGCCTCCGAACTGACTTTGGACCGTCCAAACTAGTCTTTCGTGGCCTCCGAGCTTGTCATCCAAACATATTTAATTCCAGAAACCTCTTCGGGTGGTCCGAACCCTTCTTCGGACCGTCCGAACCTGGGCAATTTCAAACATTTAAATTTTTATCTCCAATTTTTTATTATCGGTTCTTGCTTTCAGTATTGTCCATACACAAAAATATTATTATCTGCAAATTCCTCACTTTAAATTGTTAGGAATAATTAAACCGAGTTTTGTAATTATCAAAACATAATATTTTGAGAATTTTTAATGCATTAAAAACATTTATCTCATTTCTCGAGATTTTTATGCGTTTCAGGCGTAACACTCTGATTATTCTGATTCCAGGAACCGAACCATTAGAAAATATAATCAGATCATCTGCATAAGCCAAATGTGAAAGGTTAAAAGCACAAACTGTTCAAAAATTCAGACTCCTCTTACATGCAAAAATATTATCCAACCCCCGAGATAAATATTCTGCCGCAATAACAAAGAGAATAGGAGAAAGCGGATCTCCTTGACGGAGCCCTCTGTTCGACGCAAAAAATCTTGAAAGAGTACCATTGATGTTAACTAAAAACCAACAGTTACTAATACACCTAAAAATTTGATGACACACCCCATCTGAAAGACCAAACGCCTGCAACATCTGCATCAGAAAATTCCACTGTACTCTATCATAGGCTTTGGCCATATTCAATTTCATAATGATATTACCACCTCTGATTGGGTAATTGATATGATTCACCATCTCGTGAGCAAGAAGAATATTATCTGATATCAATCTGCCTGAAACAAAACCGCTATGAGAAGGAGATATAATCTTAGGCAAAATACTGCTCAGGCGGAGAGTGATGATGTGACACCTAAAATCCAATCTACTAAATTGCATGCATTAATTTAATAAATATTAGGATTTTTATTTTTAAGTTTAATTGATTCAAATTCTTTATCTGAATTATGTGCTATCAAAATATTTTATTATTTATTCAAAATGATTTTTTATTGTGCAATTTAAATTGTTTTAAATATTTTAAATGTTTAAGCTTGCATATTTAAATGATTTTTATTTTAATTGTTTAGTTTATTTTTTTAAATGATTTTAACTGTTTAGCTTATTTTTTTAAATATTTTCGAGTGTCCAACTTATTTATTTTAATTAGCCTAAGTTTAGCAGTTAGTTATTTTAAATTATTTTAAGTAATTTTAAATGTCTAGCTTATTTATTTAAATCCTTTTTAATTGTCCAAATCATTTTAAAGGTCTTCATTTCCGCTAGTGAATTTATTTAAATTAGTTTAAAATGTTATTCTAGTTTGTTTAAATTATTTTAATCGTTCTGCTTGTTATTTAAATATTTTACTCGTTGTCGTGACATTGAAATATTTAAAGTGTTTAATTATTAGAATTTTCAAGCTTCTATTTTTATTTAGTGCGATTTAATTTGTAGTTCTAATTTTCTTTATTGGTTTGACTTTTTTTTTAGTGTATAACACTTTTCCCTAAATTTCATAACACTTCCATTTTTCTAGGGTTTACCTACATGTACAATTGAGTTAAAGATTAAATCCTAGCAACACACTCACACTCACACTCACCACAAAACTCATGCACGCACATACTAAAACACACACACAAGAGCCGATTTCTTTGCCCTGTTCTTCAAGAACCCATCGGCTATGCTATTTTCTTCATTCAAGCTCCTCAATCTCCTTTTCCTTCTCCGGGGATTCATTTCATAGCAAGCTGGTTGAAGATCTGGAGCTCATCCAGCTCGCGCCCAGCTCGATTTCCAGCATTTTTCCCCTAACTTTGATCGTCCATAGCTCATCGTAGTTGTTCCTGTTCGATTCTTTTATTTTCTAAGCATAGGCAAGGATATGGTTTCTTCCTTTCTTGTAGATTAGACATTATGTGGCTTGCATTTTTCTTGGAATTTTTTTGAAGTATCTATGTATACATGTGATGTGCCCTGCTCGAATCCCCTTCCCCATTTCCAGTCGAGATTTTATTGCTTTTTGATGAGAAATCGTATTGTGTGATGAGATATGATATATGTATGAACTTGAAATACAATGTTTGGATGACATGCTACTTTCGAAAATTTCCAGAATTTTATGCCTTGAGATTTCTAAATCTGTTACAAATTTTTCTAGCAAGTTGGTTCGAAAATGCGGGCTGTTTTGTGTCCTTCGGATTACCTCAGAAATTTACTTGATATTGGTTTGTGGAGGATTGAAAGGAAATCGGCATTTATGTTCTTATTATGTCAAAATTTCCAGAAATTTGGTAATCATGTGAATGCTTGGTTCGGTCGGTTTGTGTTGTTGGTGATGAGTTGGATGGTGATTTAGAGCTACCATGGTTGATATTTAGTTCACATGGTGGCGTTAGGAAGGCTTGAAGTTGAGCTTGGTATTGTTTTTGGAGGATGCATTCGAAATTTGAGGTGTAGGGATCGGTTTTGGATGGTGGTTAGGGGCTGCCTTTGAGCTGGGTTTAAGGTGATTCAAGGTGAGTGGTAGGGTCTAGAAATGAGATGGTATATTGGTCTTGGTCCTAGGATTGGAGACTTGGAAGATTGGAGGATATATAGCTAAGTTTTGGTCAAGTTTGGAAACAAGTTATGAGCAGATTTTTGTAAAGTGAGTGGGCTGTCCGGAAATCGATTTTTAAACAGGGGTTAAACTCGGGTTTTGGCCAAGGGCTCGGGTCGGGAATTAGTCCAGGATATTGGGAATATGTTGGTCCAAGCTGAAATCAATTCGGTTAAGTTTGGGTCGAGTGTTAGATTTTTAAATTTATAAGGTGCAGAAATAATTTTTAAGCTCAAGGGCTGCTGCCCGGAATTCATTTTTTTGTAAAATGATTGCTTAGGAAATAAATTCCGAGGATGATTTCTATACCTATTTCTAAGTGTCATGGAGTCGTGGTTTCAAGCGGAATCCTTTTTGAATAAGAATTGAGTAAGTTATAAATTTTACGGGCAAACTGCTCCCATTTTGGCTTAAGTACAAATTTATGGATTTAGTGTCCCCATCCTTTGGTTTAGTTCCTAAATCACAATCCCAATCATCCATGTGTGAGTCATATGCATGATTATCGATATATATTTACATTTACGTCATATTTACACATGCATGCTAAGTCCATGTTCAAGTATGAAAGAAAATATTTTTTAGGAACAAAGTGAGATGATTGTGACCATAGAAAGTATGGGTTTGGACGGGCTGGGAGACGTTATGGCTTTTCTTACCAAATTTATGGGTTTGGATGGGCCGGGAGAAATCCTAGCTTCCCTTACCAAGTATGGGCAAGACGGGTTGAGAGAAATCCTGATTTCCTTGCGGCATAGTGCACTGCAGCCATGATCATGATCGAAATCACAGAGTCACAATTCAAGGATCTAAGTTCAATTATTCATGTCTATGTTCCAGAACAATTTATTCAGTTACAGTTACAGTTCAAAATATTCATGACTATGTTTCAGTACAGTTATGCAGTTACATTGATTATTTATGACTTAGCCATGCATATGTTATATTCATGTTCATTCATTTTAGAAGTCTATTTTGTTTAAAGTAAGGGCACAAAACAAAGGTATTTTTAGTATTTGCTACTTTATATCTGCGTGTTCTTGTATTTACGTAGTACTCATTATCCCCTCATATTCTTGCTTGTCTTTTAGACTCACTACATTTATTTTTTTCAGGTGAGAAGTATTTCATTTAGATCGAGGAGAAAGACTATCGAGTGGACTGCGATGCGGGCATGGTACATCCCTCCGACCTATGCTCGTCTTCCGCATAGTTACTAGAATTTATATGTTATGAAGCATTTATTTACTTATTTGTCAAATGTATATGAAATGCTTAGTTAGAATGTCTTGGGCATGTAAACATTAGATTTTTAAACACTTTTCGATATTTGTTATGTGGAATCTCTTCCTTGGTTTCTCGTTATTTTTTTTGGTTTAGTTTACTTGTGTCGTCGGTTGTTTATTTCTTTCATTTTATTTTGTTTGCTGTCTGAGACAGGCGAATTTTCACTTAAACAAATAGGTCATGCCGAATTTTTTATAAAATTTTCTGAAAAATCCGCATTTTATTTAATTATTTTTTTAAAAGTAGAGTTAGATTCGTTTCAGATGAGCTTTGTAACAATCTTGTTACTAACATTACACAAGCTAATCGGCCTGAAATCTGACCATCTCTGAGCATCCTCATTTTTCAGAATCGGAATAATAGTTGTGGCAGTGACACTCCTTGGAAGAGGAGACCCATCCCAGAAGTCTCGAATAGCTTCTAAAAGATCTAATTTAATAATGTCCCGACATCGACGATAGAAGGCAGAAGAGAAGCCATCCGGACCTGCAGCACTATCTTCATGTAAAGAGCAAACGAAATCATACACCTCTGCCTCAGATATCGGAACCACCAGAGAGCAGTTATCATCCTCATTTATCAGAACCGGAATATTATCCAACACAGGTCTATTAAGAACTGTTTGATCCCCAGTCAAAATATTCTGAAAATAGCGAGCTCCAGACTCCATAATTAAAGTCGAATTCTCCAAAGCTACACCATCATCCCAAATTCTGAAAATTTTATTTCTTGCTTGCCACGATTAACCATATTGTGAAAAAGTTTAGTATTTTTCTCACCCTCAACCATCCATTTAGCAGAAGCTTTTTGTTTCCAAAAAGCCTCCTCCATAGAGAGACAAAGAGACAGCTTCGCCTGAGCCAAATATAGAGCAAGCCTATTCTCCTCAGAATTATCAGAGTCAAAATTAACTTCTGCTTGTGCAGCATCAAAATCAACAGCTTTAATTTTATCATGAATATTCCCAAACACCTCCTTATTCCACCATTTGAGATGCTGTTTCAGTATCTTCAATTTAATCACCAATCGAGAAAGACCACTCTCAGAACAAGGATTGTTCCAATTTAATCGGACCGTCTGCAAAAAATCAGGATGAAGGAACCACATATTCCGGAATCTAAAAGAGCTCACTGGCTTAGGGAGGAACGAAGCCGATATAAGAAGAGGACAGTGATATGAAGTTCCCCGATGAAGGTGTTCCACTTTGAAGGAATTAAAATGATTCATCCAGGAAGACGAAATAAGAACTCGATCAAGCGTTTCCATATCCTCGAGTTCGTCCAAGTAAATCGGGAACCCACATAACCTGCATCCACCAACCCGAAAGAAATAATAAAATCTGAAAATTCATGCATACCTCCCGGATGATTAACAATCCCCAAAGAATGATACAATGGGTCTGCAATGATATTAAAGTCTCCCCCAACAATCCAAGGGCACCCATCAGAGGGAGTGCAGTGAAGTAAATTCTCCCACAGATCCCTACGCTGAACTCTATTGCACTGAGCATAGACAACTGCCAAATAAAAATCAGTCTTGAACAATCTAGACGAAAGCTTCAAGTGCAAGAACTGCTCATGATCAAGAACCACTGAAACCAAAGTTTCTTCAGAACTATAAAACCAAATCTTATTATTCAAGTTGGCGCTATAACAGAAGAAAAACCGAACTTCTTATTCACCAAATCTTGATCTAACACATGCATAGGTTCAAGAATTTCCAAAAACAACAGATGATTAGAATCTTTCTGAAACTTAATACGTCTCTAAGCTGACTTATTCCCAATACCCCTTATATTCCATATTGTACCAATCATTGAGAAATATCAGAAGAAGTATAGCCAATCTTACTTGAATCACCTCGATTGCCCATTGCAGGTACTGATCTTGTTCTTTTCGGCGGTCTTGCTGGCCCTCTCTTCATAGAATTATCTCTATCAGGAAGTAAGGGATCCTCTGGCAAAGATTCCAAGATAGTAATGCATTTAGTCACCCCACTGTCCCCTCCAATATTTAACTCCTCTGTAAAAATTTCCTTCTCTATAAGGACGACACTGCACTCCACTAACATTAATACCTGTCACTTGATCAATATTGCCCTTAATAGAAGCGGACGACCCCCCCTCAACCTGTCGCAAGTTTTCCGCCACAAGGCTCTCGGTAATAGGACCAACCCCCCGAGCCTCCTCTATATGTTGAAAAACATCTTCATTACTGGTCTCCCGAAAAACATGAGGAATCTCCTCGCAAATATGTGTTCCGCTATCATCCAACGCAATTGTTTCTCCCTTCTCCGTCATTCCATGCTCAATAAAAACACCATCAACCCAATTACCATCCCATATTCCATCATAAGATTTTTTCCTTAGTGTGCTGATATTCGACATAACAACATCCTTAGCAAGAATCGGATCATTATCAATATCATCAGCATCAAGATCAGCTAATAAAGGGTCAAACCTGTTAGAACAAGGCGATCCCTTCCAAGAATGGCGCATCATCTCCAAGCCCTCATCCACCTTTTCTTTCCCTTTTTTTGATCCAACCTTAACCCATTCCAACCGAGGAATTTCCTTCTGTTTAGGGTCTGTACCAGAGGAATCAACAACCTGCTCGTTCTTGTTGTTTCGGTTCGCCCGTTTCTCATTAAAAACATCTCTCAAATCTCCTGATGGTTTAGACGAGCGAGTGGCAGGTCGTGGAACACGACCATTAACATAGCTTTCCTCAACACCATGTCCAGCGTGGCAGCAATCAATGCAATATTTTGGAACATTTTTGTAAACAACCCGCTGCTGAATAATTTTATCTCCCGAACTGATATAAATATTTTCATGATTCGGGATCAACATGTCCCTTATATGAGCATACTCTATATAGCTACATTCTTATTAATCAACTCCTTGATAATAAGAACGTCAGAAAACTCAAGTCTGATAGTACCCAACCAGTCATGTTAAACGTCTAGCAGCATCGCTTACATGACTCCCTAGGTATCAAATGATAGTGTCTGCAAGAATCAATCAATTATGGTTAACGTACAGTACGGTCCCTTCAACTTATATATCCCAACTGATTCGAAAACCATTGGTTTATCGAGAGTTGTCATTGAATCAATAACTATGTGGCATGACGTAGTTGCATCGAAGGTGTAATTCAAGAAACCCTTTTTAATTACCACCTACTTTGATAAGAGATTTCAAGCTGCATATGCATTAGAACACATAGGATATCCATACCCGTAGATAAGCGGTGAATCCCCGACTACAATGCATCGACTCCTATATGTTTCGACACAACACCCAACATTGCCACCTGATGACCCCAGTTGAGTTGGTAAACAAGTCAAAGTGAAGCTCTAGCATATAGAGTCTCCATGTTGTACTGGTCATAAGGACTAATGGTGTACAACCATAAACTAGGACTATTCCACTCGATAAGTGAGAACCACTTGGAAAGTCCTTTAGGGAGGTTTGTTCAGTGCACTCTACAAGGAGCATCTATTTGCATGCTTGGACATCACCATGTACCCTACCAATGAAACGTGGTACTCACATCGCAAATACTAGTCTCAAGCTCGAGCGGCCCTTATCCTTCTTTGTGGCGGCTGAATCGACTAGGAACAATTTCGAATATACAGTATTCCAAATATGAGTTTCATGATAGTCATCACATGACCATCTCATATTTTTTCTACTATTTGTATATTCAAGGGCTTTATCTATGCAACTAGCATGGGTATACAAATAAAGGTGTGTCAAATTAAATAATGTCAAATATTATTAAAATAAAGATTTTCATACAAGAGTTCTCTCAAGGACCATCGGCCAACACTTGGCTCAACGGGCACCTACTCTAACACAGAGCAGCTGCGCTATTTCATTTTTCCATTTTTTTCTCAAACTCTTCTTCTATATTAAAAATTCTTCACAATTTCTTCTTTTCTCAAACAAATTACAACTCTCCTACACAAACATAAACAACAACTAAATCTCATAAATCCGCTCAAAACACATAAAACTCAGTTAAAATCATAAATAAATTAAGTGCATAAAATACACTTATCAACAGTACTTCAGACAACACTATTTCTCGACTACTTGCTTTGAATACAAGCTACTCTAGCAGAGTAGAATCACGACAACTAAAGCTATATAATTTTGTGATGGATGGAGGGAAAATCTTGTGTTTGGTGTATCTAATTCCTTAAACTTTGAGGTCTATTTATAGATGAGGGAGAGTAAAAGGTGAGAGGTTCCTCTTAATGGTCATAAAAGTCCTTAATCATGGCCATAATGACACTTGATGGTGCGAGTTTCATGGCTAGTCCTTTGGCTTTCCAAATTGTTGAGTTAATTCCAACATTAATTGAGTTAATTAATCTTACATAACTTTTGGTGTAAATGCATTTGAAATTGCATGCATGCAATTTCCTTGAGCTTTGGAATTTTGAAGAATACCTCAGTCCAGTTGATCTTGATTCCACCATAGATGGCAGCCATCAGCTCAAACTTCTCAACAGTGTTGGTATCGAAAGATCCAACTTTGTCCAGAAGGGATTTGGTGTAACGCCCCGAATTTATCTTAATTGAGTTTATTTGAGATAATCGGAGATTATAGAATTCGAGGATCGATTTGTTATTGATCAGGGACTATTTTGCAATTTTCAAAATTTTCAGGGACTAGAATGCAAATATTGACTTTATTATATATTTATAAGCTTCTACACTCACTTCATCTACTCCAACACACCTTCTTCTTCATTTTTGTGCCTCCAAACATGAAATTCAAGCTTCTGATCTCTTGGTTTGCTCGATCCATCCGAAAGAAATTTAATCTAAAGGCAGATTCGCGATCCCGGCAGCGAGAGATTCGTTCTATCGTAAGTATTTCTCCGGTCAGTTATACTTCAATTTTGGGATGTTGTTAGAATCTAATGAGTTTTGAGTATGATGTTCTTGAACTATTTCTTATCGTTTATTCTCAATCGGATCAGAAAAAGAGCGTCGTTCGGAACTGTTATGATTTTTGGTAGCATATTTCGAAAATGGAGTTTTGAGATTTGTTGGATTGAAATTGTTATTGATGATTTGGTATTATATTGAGTTACTTTCAATATTGTACCGCTGTCTGTGTTTTCGGTTGACCAGAAAATAGCCGTTATGTTGTCTGTTTGAGTTTTGGGCTATCGTTTGATTTGAATTGATTGAACCGTGTTAGTTTGGATTTGATTGTCGTTGTTGATCCTATATTTCCTCCGTACAGATTGTTTTGAAGTTTGTTGAGCCCAGAGTTAGCATAAGTCGATCGTCGAAGAGTTAGACGAAGAGCGGTAAAGAGTTTACCTTGAGCGTTTGTTTTATTGGTTGTATAGATTTTGATATAATATCTTATTGTAGCTTATCCAGAGTTGGAGCTATTGTATCGAGAAAGGTATAAGCAGACATTGGTTAAGCGGGGTAGAATACACAAGATAGATGGTTCTTGAGTTTCCCCTAAATCACAACAATACTTGTTCTAGAGTGGGGAACTTGTATTTTATTGATTGAACTTTTGTTATTAATTGATTAGGGTTTAATGCCTTGTGTTTTCTATATGCATTCATCTCGAGCCTAAATCTTTGATTTCAGCGGGCTGTACGGCCCTTTTTGTTTAGACGTTTTGAGGGCTATTTTTGTGACGCCTAAAATCCAATCTACTAAATCGCGTGCATTAATTTAATAAATATTTGGATTATTATTTTTTTAGTTTATTTGATTTAAATTCCTTATTGGAATTTTGTGCTATTAAAATATTTTATTATTCATTCAAATGATTTTATTGTCCAATTCATTTGTTTTAAATATTTTAAAGTTTTAAGCTTGCATATTTTAAATGATTTTAATTGTTTAGTTTATTCCTTTAAACGATTTTAACTGTTTAGGTTACTCGTTTAAATATTCTCGAGTGCCCAACTTATTTATTTAAAATAGTCAAAGTTTAGAGGTTAGTTATTTTAGATTATTTTAAATGTCTGGCTTATTTATTTTAAATCTTTTTTATTGTCCAAATCATTTTAAAGATTTTTATTCTGCTTGAGTATTTATTTAATTTGATTTTAAACAATTGGTCTAGCCTGTTTAAATTATTTGAAATCTCTCTGCTTGATAGTTAAATATTTTACTCGTCGCCGTGACATCGAAATACTTAAAGAGTTTAATTCTTGATTTTTCAAGCTTGTGTTTTATTTAGTGCGATTTAATTTTTAGCCCTAATCGCTTTTATGGTTTAGCACTTTTTAAAAGTGTGTAGCACTTTTTCCTAAAATGCATACACGCACATTTCCTATAGTTACACCTATAATTATAAACTTGGACTTAGATTTAACCTTAGCCTCCAACACATTACACTCTCAACACAGAATCAACTCACGCGCACACACACACACATAGAAGTCGATTTCTCCCTGTTTTTCAAGAAATCCATCGGCATATTCTCCATTTAAGCTTCCCATCTTCATTTCTTCTCCGGGAAATTGTTCCATAGCAGCTGGTCGGAATCTTGAGCGTGATTTAGCTCCATTTCCAGCTTGATTTAAGCTCTCCATTTTGCGGCCGCAGCTCCTTCTTTGCTGATGGTTTCCGTCGGCCTTGGCTCTTCGAGCTGTGGTTCTTGTGTTCTCGATTAGGCAAGGATATGGTTCTTCCTTCTTACACCATGTAGTTTAGCATATTTTTATGTGTTCCATACCATGAAATTATCGAAATGTATGTATGTATATGTCCTGCTCGATGTTTTTCCCCTTTAGTCTTCCCTTTTCTACATTCATGCTTAGAATACCATGATATACGATGAGTTTGTAATGTATTTGAGTTTGGTTTGTAAATGCACTGAAGTTATGTTAGATTCGACATTTTCCAGAAATTCTATGCCTTGAGTATTCCGAGATCCTTTCCAGAATTTTGCTAGCATGTTGGTTCGAATTGCTTTCTTTTTTTTTTTTTTTCAGATTATTCCTTGGTTTGGGGTGTTCGACATTTTTTCAGAAATTTTCCTTAAGCATGGTGTTCGAATTTCCAGATTTTTGTTGGCTCCTGGCTTGATTAAAATTTCCAAATTTATATACATGTTTGGTTCGAACACTTGGTGTTTGTTGTGTTGATTGTGTTGATTTGGATGGTGATGTAGGGGCTACCATGGATGATATGTCCTTCACATGGTAGTTCTTAGGAGGGCTTGAAATTAGAGTGGGATTTGAAGTTTGAAGAAGCTTTGAATTTGGTTAGAGGATGGGTTCGGTTTTGAGGTGTGTAGAAGCTGCCACTTTCTGAGCTAAGTTGAGGGGTTTGGGTGAGTTATTTTAGGGCTTGGGATGAGCCTAAGGGTTGGACTTGATCCTAGTCTAGTAGCTTGGAATTTGGGAGTTTCATAGTAGAGTTTTTGATTAGGAACAAGAAGTAGGTTTTAGCAGATTTTTGTTGAATTGTTGAGCAGCCCAGAAATATAAGACTAAGGTAGAGTTAAAAGTGAAATTTTGTTATGGGCTCGGGTTTAGAATTGTTCTAGGATGTTTTGAACATGTCGATTCAAGCGGGAAATAATTCGGATAATATTTGGTCGAGTTTTAGGCATTAGAATGGATAGGTGCAGAATTTTGGATCTAATGAGGGGCTGTCCGGGATTGTGATTTTATAAAATGATTTCTTAGGAATAAAATTAAGAGGTTGAATTCCCTACATAGTTCTAAGTGTCGTGGAGTCATGGTTTGAAGCGGAATCCCTTTTTACTAAGAATAGAGCAAGTTACATATTTTACGGGCGAACCGCTCCAAATTGTCTTAAGCGCATCATTATGGTTTAGTTTCTCCATCCTTTGGTTTGTCTCCTAAATTACCATCCCGATCATCCATGTGTGAGTCATATGCATGAATATTGATTAACATTTAGATGTACGTCATATTTACATATGCATGTTAAGTCCCATATTCAAGAAGAAAAGAAAATATTTTGAACGAAGTGAGATGGTTGTGACTACATTTATTCACGTGTATGTGTGGGGCTGGGAGACGTTTTGGCCTCCCTTACCAAATCATTATGGGTTTCCTTACCTTAGCATGTGTTTGTGTGGGGCTGAGAGATATCTTGGCCTCCCTTACCAATTCAGGGGAAGATTGGGTTGGGTTATATCTTGACCTCCTTGCGGCATAGTGCACTGCAGCCATGATCATGATCGAAATCACAGAGTCACAATCAAGGATCTAAGTTCACAGTTACAGTTACAGATTCAGATACAGTTTATGCAGTTTCATTGATTATAAATGACTTAGCCATGCATATGTTATATTCATGTTCTTTCATTTTAGAAGTACATTTTATTCAAATTAAGGGCACAAAGTATTTTATTATCAAGCTATTTTTAATCTGCGTATGCTTGTATTTACGTTGTACTCGTTATCCCCCCCTCCCCAATTTTCTTGCTGAATCTTTAAGACTCACTACACTTATTGTTTTCAAGTGAGCAGTATATCATTTAGATCGAGGGGCAAGACTATCGAGTGGACTGCGATATGGGCCCGACACATCCCTTCGACCTATGCTCGTCTTCCTCATAGTAACTAGAATTTATATGTTATGGAGCATTTATTTTGCTTAGTTGTCATATGTATATGTAATGTTTTGATAGCATTGTTTTTGAGCAAGTAAACATTAGATTTCTAATCTTGTGGATATTTGATACGTCGAACCTCTCTCTTGGGCCTCGTTCTTGTCTCGGTCTAGTTTCTTGTGTCGTCAGTTTTTTATTTCTTTTATTTTATTTTGGTTGCTGTCTGAGACAGGTTGGTTGTTATATAAACACAGAGGTCATGCCAAAATTTTTAATAAAATTTTTAATATTTTGTATTTTTTGAAAATCCGTATTTTTATTTAGTTTAATTTAAATTATAAGTAGGGTCGTTTCAGTTGGTATCAGAGCATGGTTCTGGTTTGGGTTGTCCCTATTGTAGGTTGCAAGAAACTCGAGAAATCTCACCTCAAAGTCTGTAAGTTTAAATGAATTTTATATGTTAGTCATACTTGGATTGATACTTTAAATGTTTTGATGTAATTTGTTTTTCTAAAAAATATTTTCAAAACTAGATGTTTAATTTGTTTAATTATGTAGTTTAGTGTTTATTTTTGTTTAAAACTTCTTTTATAATTTAAAGTGTATTATTTGACTGTTAATTTTTATAGCATGCGGTTTCAAGTTAAACGGAATTGGTGTATTAATATTCCTTTCAGTTTTGGACAGTACGTGGATGTTTGAGTTATTAAGTGGTGTTAACAATATTTGGTGAGATTTTAGGGATTTGTCGGAAATATTAAATTTGTGTCTCAGGAGATATTAGTCGTTGTGTCCTTGTTATAATTTATTCTCTTATGGATGGAATTTAGTCGGATAAAACTAAGTGAATAGTTTGCTTAGAAATTGATAGATGTGTGTTTTGTCAGTATTTTTATGAATCAAACTCGTTCGAAGACTTGGGATACCTACTTTGTTCTATATTATTATGGATAGTTTGAGTTTTATTTTGTTATTTGGGCAAATATGATTTTTGGAATTAGTGAGTCGGTTACTATGAGCCTTTCGATTTTATGAACTATTATTCCGATTAGTATTTTCTTTTTATTCTTTTGTGCTCAAATCCGTTGCAATATATACTTTTGAGTATCCGAAATTTCTTTTCACTTCCTTTGGGCATTTATGGATTCGTATGACATTAATCAGCGTTGAATTCTGCCACTTTGGCATTGGTTGAACTTCTTAATAAATCTTGTTTATATTTCAAACCTCTTGAAAATTTTCTTCGATTCTAGAGCCACTTGTTGATGTGAGTAAGATTCACTTTGTCTTTCTTTTTTATAATCTACTTATGTTGTGTGGCTGACATCTGATTTACTTTGAGACAGTTGTTTTCCCTGATTATTAACTTGTGTGGACTTCTTTCGACTTAAGTCACACCGATTGCTCTTAATTGTGCTTTGATTGGTTGAGCATCATTTCATTACCCACGGATTAATTATTACAAGATCTGGATCTTGTTGGACCATGTTCATTATTCATGGAGCCTCCATTATTATTCATTCACCCCTAGAATTGAATTATGAGTGAGTTGTTTACGCTTATCTAGATTTTTATTTTCAACTCGTTTGTTTGTAATGCTTGCACTATTTAATTTCGTATTGATCAGCATTACTTGTATGTCTGTTTTCCTTTCATGATTCATCATGATGAGGATATGGGTGGATCATAATTTCAATTATTATTTCAAATTCTTGTGCAAACAAATTTGGCTCGTAACCGCATAGTAAGTGTTTAGACCGTTGGGATTTAATATTAGTATTAGATAAAATCCTAAGTTGTTGTTGTTATCCGAGGAATGACGACTACTAGTTATAACTAAATCCAGCGAGAAGACTACTAGTTAGTAAATTATTTAAATGAGTTGTTTCAATTTTAGATAGGATTGTAAGAGTAAACAGATGACTTCGGTAAGCTAAATGGGTGATCAGTCGTGAGATAGGAAAATAGAGCTGTCCTTAGAATACTTTTGGGTACTTTATATTAGCATTCTAAGATTTTGTGAAGGTCAACCGGTAAGGATATTGCACCAACTATGAACATAGAATGATGAATAGAATATTTAGGAAGTTTTCTGGATAAGCGGTAGATTTACTTACCGGTGAAATGCTAAGGTACTGGAGGAGTGATTAGAAAACATTTAAGATCGGATTACAAACTCTTCGAGGTGTCTAAATGTATACTAAGTTTTCGAAATATGAATTAAGGTTGTACATATAATAAATATGGGAATTTTTGGAATTTTCGACTTGGTGTCTAGTTGAACTAGGGATTTGAGATATTTCTTCAGGCGATATGTAGGAATTGTTTGGTACATAGAGACAATCTAATCCAATAAGTGGATAATAGCTCGTAGTATATTTTGACTTGAAGTGTAATTAGGGATTTCTTAGTCGTTGCGTAAGGGATTGAACATTAGCTCAGGATCATTAAGTGTAGCACTACTAATAAGTGGAGTAGACCTTTAGAATTTCAAAATGGTTGTTAGGTTGTTCTTTAAGGTATCATTGTTCCATAGTACTTTTGACCTGAGTATATAAGAAAATTAACTCGATTTGTCGGTCCTTATGCGATTGTTAAGGAAATTGGTAATTTGTTTTATCGTTTGGGTATGCAGCAGAGTTGTTAGTGATGCATGATAGGTGTCGTGTGTCGATGTAGTGGAAGTATGAGTCACATCCATCTCGTATATTAAGGGCCAATGAGGTAAAATTGCATAGTCCCTTAGCTATCCCATTTGGAAGAGTTTAGTGTTTAGTTACTAAGTATTTTGGGAACTTGTGGATTTCCCAAGAGCTTAAGTTCTAGATTATATGAGTTAAGTTTAAATGGTAATAGACATTAAGCATAGTTTCGTTATTAGGAATCTTTTAAGTTATGAGTAAGGTCGACATAAGTTATTTATGGGTCATGTGGACTCTATTGCCTGGAGTTCCGACGTAGGGTATAAAGATAGCAAGAGGTAAGTTGTGCAATAATTTAAAGATCTAAGAAATTGTTGGTTGTAGGACTTATCAGTTGCGGTAAGATGACGTTATTAAATTTAGATCGAAATTAAATTTGAGGAGTGATAGAATGTCATTGAGGATAAGATCTCTTGGGAAGATGTAAGAATTGTAACTTTTATATTGGAATAAGAGTTAGTCAGGTCCTTGATTATATAGATATCAGTAAGCATCAGAGTGCGCAGCAAAAGATGATTTGGGCCAACTCATGTGGGTGTGAAGTAAGAAAAAATTAGTGTTGATCTGGTCTAAGGTATCCTGACTTAATTAGTGAGTCTTGAATTTCGAGAACAAAATTTCATTTAAGGGGGGAAGGAATTGTGACGGTTAAAATCTAATCTACTAAATCGCGTGAATTAATTTAATAAATATTAAGATTATTATTATTATTTTTTATTTGATTTAAATTCCTTATTTGAATTATGTGCTATTAAAATATTTTATTATTCATTCAAATGATTTTATTGTTCAATTCATTTGTTTTAAATATTTTAAAGTTTTAAGCTTGCATATTTTAAATGATTTTAATTGTTTAGTTTATTCATTTAAACGATTTTAACTGTTTAACTTACTCGTTTAAATATTCTCGAGTGCCCAACTTATTTATTTAAAATAGACAAAGTTTAGCGGTTAGTTATTTTATATTATTTTAAATGTCTAGCTTATTTATTTTAAATTTTTTTTTATTGTCCAAATCATTTTAAATCTTTTTTTATTGTCCCTACTGCCGGTTTCAAGAAACTCGAGAAATCTCGCCTTAAAGCCTGTAAGTTTAAATGAATTTTATATGTTAATCATACTTGGATTGATACTTTAAATGTTTTGATGTCATTTTTTTTTCTAAAAAATATTTTCAAAACTAGATGTTTAATTTGTTTAAGTTTGTAGTTTATTGTTTATTTTTGTTTAAAACTTCTTTTATAATTTAAAGTGTATTATTTGACTATTTATTTTTATAGCATGCGGTTTCAAGTTAAACGGAATTGGTGTACTAATATTCCTTTCAGTTTTGGACAGTACGTGGATGTTGTTTGAGTTATTAAGTGGTGTTAACAATATTTGGTGAGATTGTAGGGATTTGTCGGAAATATTAAATTTGTGCATCAGGAGATATTGGTCATTGTGTCCTTGTTATAATTTATTCTCTTATGGATGGAATTTAGTCGGATAAAACTAAGTGAATAGTTTGCTTAGAAATTGATAGACGTGTGTTTTGTTAGTAAGTTTATGAATCGAACTTGTGCGAAGACTTGGGATACGTACTTTGTTCTATATTATTATGGATAGTTTGAGTTTTCTTTTGTTATTTGGGCAAATATGATTTTTGGAATTAGTGAGTCGGTTACTATGAGCCTTTCGATTTTATGAACTATTATTCCGATTAGTATTTTCTTTTTATTCTTTTGTGCTCAAATCTGTTGCAATATATACTTTTGAGTATCCGAAATTTCTTTGCACTTCCTTTGAGCATTTATGGATTCGTATGACATTAATTAGCGTTGAATTCTTCCACTTTGGCATTGGTTGAACTTCTTAATAAATCTTGTTTATATTTCACACTTCTTGGAAATTTTCTTCGATTCTAGAGCCACTTGTTGATGTGAGTAAGATTCACTTTGTCTTTCTTTTTGATAATCTACTTATGTTGTGTGGCTGACATCTGATTTACTTTGAGACAGTTGTTTTCCCTGATTATTAACTTGTGTGGACTTATTTTGACTGAAGTCACACCAATTGCTCTTAATTGTGCTTTGATTGGTTGAGCATCATTTCATTACCCACGAATTAATGATTACAAGATCTGGATCTTGTTGGCCCATGCTCATTATTCATGGAGCCTCAATTATTATTCATTCACCCCTAGAATTGAATTATGAGTGAGTTGTTTTCGCTTATATAGATTTTTATTTTCAGCTCGTTTGTTTGTAATGCTTGCACTATTTCATTTCGTATTGAGCAGCATTATTTGTATGTCTGTTTTCCTTTCATGATCCATTATGATGAGGATATGGGTGGATCATAATTTCAATTATTATTTCAAATTCTTGTGCAAAAAAATTTGGATCGTAACCGCATAGTATGTGTTTAGACTGTTGGGATTTAATATTAGTACTAGATAAAATCCTAAGTTGTTGTTATCCGAGGAATGACGACTACTAGTTATAACTAGATACAGCGAGAAGACTACTAGTTAGTAAATTATTTGAATGAGTTGTTTCAATTTTAAATAGGATTGTTAAGAGTAAACAGATGACTTCGGTAAGCTAAATGGGTGATCAGTCGCGAGATAGGAAAATAGAGTTGTCCTTAGAATACTTTTCGGTACTTTATATTAGCATTATAAGATTTTGTGAAGGTCAACCGGTAAGGCTATTGCACCAACTATGAACATAGAATGATGAATACAATATTTAGGAATTTTTTTGGATAAGCGGTAGATTTACTTACCGGTGAAATGCTAACGTACTGTTGGAGTGAATAGAAAACATTTACGATCGGATTACAAACTCTTCGAGGTGTCTAAATGTATACTAAGTTCTCGAAATATGAATTCAGGTTGTACATATAATAAATTTGGGAATTTTTGGATTTTCCGACTTGGTGTCTCGTTGAACTAGGGATTTGAGATATGTCTTCAGGCGATATATAGAAATTCTTTGGTACATAGAGACAATCTAATCCAATAAGTGGATAATAGCTCGTTGTATATTTTGACTTGAAGTGTAATTAGGGATTTCTTAGTCATTGCGTAAGGGATTGAACATAAGCTCAGGATCATTAAGTGTAGCACTACTAATAAGTGGAGTAGACCTTTAGAATTTCAAAATGGTTGTTAGGTTGTTCTTTAAGGTATCATTGTTCCATAGTACTATTGACCTGGGTATATAAGGAAATTAACTCAATTTGTCGGTCCTTATGCGATTGTTGAGGAAATTGGTAATTTGTTTTATCGTTTGGGTATGCCGCAGAGTTTTTAGTGATACATGATGGGTGTCGTGTGTCAATGTTGTGGAAGTATGAGTCAGATCCATCTCATATATTAAGGGCCGATGAGGTAAAATTGCATAGTCCCTTAGTTATCCCATTTGGAAGAGTTTAGTATTTAGTTACTAAGTATTTTGGGAACTTGTGGATTTCCCAAGAGCTTAAGTTCTAGATTATATGAGTTAAGTTTAAATGGTAAATAGACATTAAGCATAGTTTAGTTATTAGGAATCTTTTAAGTTATGAGTAAGGTCGACATAAGTTATTTATGGGTCATGTGGACTCTATTGCCTGGAGTTCTGACGTAGGGTATAAAGTTAGCAAGAGGTAAGTTGTGCAATAATTTAAAGATCTAAGAAATTGTTGGTTGTAGGACTTATCAGTTGCGGTAAGATGACGTTATTAAATTTAGATCGAAAGTAAATTTGAGGAGTGATAGAATGTCATTGAGGATAAGATCATTTGGAAAGATGTAAGAATTGTAACTTTTATATTGGAATAAGAGTTAGTCAGGTCCTTGATGATATAGATATCAGTAAGCATCAGAGTGCGCAGCAAAAGCTGATTTGGGCCAACTCATGTGGGTGCGAAGTAAGAAAAACTTAGTGTTGATCTGGTCTAAGGTATCCTGACTTAATTAGTGAGTCTTGAATTTAGAGGACAAAATTCCATTTAAGGGGGAAAGGAATTGTGACGGTTAAAATCCAATCTACTAAATCGCGTGCATTAATTTAATAAATATTAGGATTATTATTATTATTATTATTTGATTTAAATTCCTTATTTGAATTATGTGCTATTAAAATATTTTATTATTCATTCAAATGATTTTATTGTTCAATCATTTGTTTTAAATATTTTAAAATTTTAAGCTTGCATATTTTAAATGATTTTAATCGTTTAGTTTATTCCTTTAAACGATTTTAACTGTTTAGCTTACTCGTTTAAATATTCTCAAGTGCCCAACTTATTTATTTAAAATAGCCAAAGTTTAGCGGTTAGTTATTTTAGATTATTTTAAATGTCTAGCTTATTTATTTTAAATCTTATTTTATTGTACAAATCATTTTAAAGATTTTTATTCCACTTGAGTATTTATTTAATTTGATTTTAAACGATTGGTCTAGCCTGTTTAAATTATTTTAAATCGCTCTGCTTGATAGTTAAATATTTTACTCGTTGCCGTGACATCGAAATATTTAAAGAGTTTAATTTTTGATTTTTCAAGCTTGTGTTTTATTTAGTGCGATTTAATTTTTAGCCCTTATCGCTTTTATGGTTTTGCACTTTTTAAAAATGTGTAGCACTTTTTCCTAAAATGCATACACTCACATTTCCTATAGTTACACCTATACTTATACACTTGAACTTAGATTTAACCCTAGCCTCCAACACATTACACTCTCAACACAGACTCACCTCACGCATGCACACACACACACATAGAAGCCGATTTCTCCCTGTTCTTCAAGAAATCCATCGGCATCTTATCCATTTAAGCTCCACATCTTCATTTCTTCACCGGGAAATCGTTCCATAGCAGCTGATTGGAATCTTGAACGTGATTTAGCTCCATTTCCAGCTTGATTTCAGTTCTCCATTTCACGGCCGCAGCTCCTTCTTTGCTGATGGTTTCCGTCGGCCTTGGCTCTTCGAGCTGTGGTTCTTGTGTTCTCTATTAGGCAAGGATATGGTTCTTCCTTCTTACACCATGTATTTTAGCATATTTTTATGTGTTGCGTACCATGAAATTTTCAAAATGTATGTATGTATATGCCCTGCTCGATGTTTTTCCCCTTTAGCCAAGTCTTCCCTTTTCTACATTCATGCCTGGAATACCATGATATACGATGATTTTGTAATGTATTTGAGTTTGGTTTGTAAATGCACTGAAGTTATTTTAGCTTCGACATTTTGTAGAATTCTATGCCTTGAGTATTCCGAGTTCCTTTCCAGAATTTTGCTAGCATGTTGGTTCGAATTGCTTTCTTTTTTTTTTTTTTCAGATTATTCCTTGGTTTGGGGTGTTTGACATTTTTTCAGAAATTTTCCTTAAGCATGGTGTTCGAATTTCCAGATTTTTGTTGGCTAATGGCTTGGTTCAAATTTCCAAATTTATATACATTTTTGTTATAACACTTGGCATTTTTAGTGTTTATTGTGTTGATTTGGATGGTGATGTAGGGGCTACCATGGATGATATATAGTTCACATGGTAGTGCTTAGGATGGCTTGAAATTAGAGTGGGATTTGAAGTTTGAAGAATCTTTGAATTTGGTTAGAGGATGAATTCGGTTTTGAGGTGTGTAGAGGCTGCCACTTTCTGAGCTAAGTTGAGGGGTTTGAGTGAGTTATTTTGGGGCTTGGGATGAGCCTGGGGTTGGACTTGATCCTAGTCTAGTAGCTTGGAATTTGGGAGTTTCATAGTAGAGTTTTTTATTAGGAACAAGAAGTAGGTTTGAGCAGATTTTTGTTGAAATGTAGAGCTGCCCAAAAATATAAGACTAAGGCAGGGTTAAAAGTGGAATTTTGTTATGGATCGGGTTTAGAATTGGTCTAGGATGTTTGGAACATGTCGGTTCAAGCGGGAAATAATTCGGATAAGATTTGGTCGAGTTTTAGGCACTAGAATGGATAGGTGCAGAATTTTGGATCTAATGAGGGGCTGTCCGGGATTGTGATTTTATAAAATGATTTCATAGGAATAAAATTAAAAGGTTGAATTCTCTACTTAGTTCTAAGTGTAGTGGAGTCGTGGTTTTAAGCGGAATCCCTTTTTACTAAGAATCGAGCAAGTTACATATTTTACGGGCGAACCGCTCCAAATTGTCTTAAGCGCATTATTATCGTTTAGTTTCTCCATCCTTTGGTTTTTCTCCTAAATCACCATCCCGATCATCCATGTGTGAGTCATATGCATGATTATTGATTAACATTTACATGTACGTCATATTTACATATGCATGCTAAGTCCCATATTCAAGAAGGAAAGAAAATATTTTGAACGAAGTCCCATATGCATGCTAAAACTTCTTTTATAATTTATAGTGTATTATTTGACTATTTATTTTTATAGCATGCGGTTTCAAGTTAAACGGAATTGGTGTACTAATATTCCTTTCAGTTTTGGACAGTACATGGATGTTGTTTGAGTTATTAAGTGGTGTTAACAATATTTGGTGAGATTGTAGGGATTTGTCGGAAATATTAAATTTGTGCATCAGGAGTTATTAGTCGTTGTGTCCTTGTTATAATTTATTCTCTTATGGATGGAATTTAGTCGGATAAAACTAAGTGAATAGTTTGCTTAGAAATTGATAGATGTGTGTTTTGTCAGTAAGTTTATGAATCGAACTTGTGCGAAGACTTGGGATACGTACTTTGTTCTATATTATTATGGATAGTTTGAGTTTTCTTTTGTTATTTGTGCAAATATGATTTTTGGAATTAGTGAGTCGGTTACTATAAGTCTTTCGATTTTATGATCTATTATTCCGATCAGTATTTTCTTTTTATTCTTTTGTGCTCAAATCCGTTGCAATATATACTTTTGAGTATCCGAAATTTCTTTGCACTTCCTTTGAGCATTTATGGATTTGTATGAGATTAATTAGCGTTGAGTTCTGCCACTTTGGCATTGGTTGAACTTCTTAATAAATCTTGTTTATATTTCACACTTCTTGGAAATTTTCTTCGATTCTAGAGCCACTTGTTGATGTGATTAAGATTCACTTTTTATTTTTTTTTTGATAATCTACCTATGTTGTGTGGCTGACATCTGATTTACTTTGAGACAGTTGTTTTCCCTTATTATTAACTTGTGTGGACTTATTTTGACTGAAGTCACACCGATTACTCTTAATTGTGCTTTGATTGGTTTAGCATCATTTCATTACCCACATATTAATGATTACAAGATCTGGATCTTGTTGGCCCATGCTCATTATTCATGGAGCCTCCATTATTATTCATTCACCCCTAGAATTGAATTATGAATGAGTTGTTTTAGCTTATCTAGATTTTTATTTTCAGCTCGTTTGTTTGTAATGCTTGCACTATTTCATTTCGTATTGAGCAGCATTACTTGTTTGTCTATTTTCCTTTCATGATCCATCATGATGAGGATATGGGTGGATCATAATTTCAATTATTATTTCAAATTCTTGTGCAAAAAAATTTGGCTCGTAACCGCATAGTAAAATTTTAGACCATTGGGATTTAATATTAGTACTAGATAAAATCCTAATTTGTTATTGTTATGCGAGGAATGACAAATACAAGTTATAAATAGATCCAGCGAGAAGACTACAAGTTAGTAAATTATTTGAATGGGTTGTTTCAATTTTAAATAGGATTGTTAAGAGTAAACAAATGACTTCGGTAAGCTAAATGGGTGATCAGTTACGAGAAAGGAAAATAGAGTTGTCCTTAGAATACTTTTGGGTACTTTATATTAGCATTCTAAGATTTTGTGAAGGTCAACCGGTAAGGCTATTGCACCAACTATGAACATAGAATGATGAATAGAATATTTAGGAAGTTTTCTGGATAAGCGGTAGATTTACTTACCGGTGAAATGCTAAGGTACTGTTGGAGTGAATAGAAAACATTTACGATCGGATTACAAACTCTTCGAGGTGTCTAAATGTATACTAAGTTCTCGAAATATGAATTCAGGTTGTACATATAATAAATTTGGGAATTTTTGGATTTTCCGACTTGGTGTCTAGTTGAACTAGGGATTTGAGATATTTCTTCAGGCGATCTGTAGGAATTGTTTGGTACATAGAGACAATCTAATCCAATAAGTGGATAATAGCTCGTAGTATATTTTGACTTGAAGTGTAATTAGGGATTTCTTAGTCGTTGCGTAAGGGATTGAACATAAGCCCAGGATTATTAAGTGTAGCACTACTAATAAGTGGAGTAGACCTTTAGAATTTCAAAATGGTTGTTAGGTTGTTTTTGATGGTATTATTGTTCCGTAGTACTATTGACCTGGGTATATAAGGAAATTAACTCGATTTGTTGGTCCTTATGCGATTGTTGAGGAAATTGGTAATTTGTTTTATTGTTTGGGTATGCCGCAGAGTTGTTAGTGATACATGATGGGTGTTGTGTGTCGATGTTGTGGAAGTATGAGTCAGATCCATCTCGTATATTAAGGGCCGATGAGGTAGAATTGCATAGTCCCTTAGCTATCACATTTGGAAGAGTTTAGTGTTTAGTTACTAATTATTTTGGGAACTTGGGGTTTTTCCAAGAGCTTAAGTTCTAAATTATATGAGTTAAGTTTAAATGGTAAATAGACATTAATCATAGTTTCGTTATTAGGAATCTTTTAAGTTATGAGTAAGGTCGACATAAGTTATTTATGGGTCATGTGGACTCTATTGCCTGGAGTTCCGAAGTAGGGTATAAAGTTAGCAAGAGGTAAGTTGTGCAATAATTTAAAGATCTAAGAAATTATAGGTTGTAGAACTTATCAGTTGCGGTAAGATGACGTTTTTAAGTTTGTAAATTTTAATCGAAAGTAAATTTGAGGAGTGATAGAATGTCAATGAGGATAAGACCACTTGGGAAGATGTAAGAATTGTAACTTTTATATTGGAATAAGAGTTAGTCAGGTCCTTGATGATATAGATATCAGTAAGCATCAGAGTGCGCAGCAAAAGCTGATTTGGGCCAACTCAAGTGGGTGCAAAGTAAGAAAAACTTAGTGTTGAACTGGTCTAAGGTATCCTGACTTAATTAGTGAGTCTTGAATTTCTAGGACGAAATTCCATTTAAGGGGGGAAGGAATTGTGACGCCTAAAATCCAATCTACTAAATCGCGTGCATTAATTTAATAAATATTAGGATTATTATTTTTTTTATTTTATTTGATTTAAATTCCTTATTTGAATTATGTGCTATTAAAATATTTTATTATTCATTCAAATGATTTTATTGTGCAATTCATTTGTTTTAAATATTTTAAAGTTTTAAGCTTGCATATTTTAAATGATTTTAATTGTTTAGTTTATTTATTTAAACGATTTTAACTGTTTAGCTTACTCGTTTAAATATTCTCGAGTGCCCAACTTATTTATTTAAATTAGCCAAAGTTTAGCGGTTAGTTATTTTAGATTATTTTAAATGTCTAGCTTATTTATTTTAAATTTTTTTTTATTGTCCAAATCATTTTAAAGATTTTTATTCCGCTTGAGTATTTATTTAATTTGATTTTAAATGATTTTTCTAGCCTGTTTAAATTATTTTAAATCGCTCTGCTTGATATTTAAATATTTTACTCGTCTCCGTGACATCAAAATATTTAAAGAGTTTAATTTTTGATTTTTCAAGCTTGTGTTTTATTTAGTGCGATTTAATTTTTAGCCCTAAACGCTTTTATGGTTTTGCACTTTTTAAAAGTGTGTAGCACTTTTTCCTAAAATTCATACACTCACATTTCCCATAGTTACACCTATACTTATACAGTTGGACTTAGATTTAACCCTAGCCTCCAACACATTACACTCTCAACACAGACTCAACTCACGCGCACACACACATACATAGAAGCCGATTTCTCCCCGTCTTCAAGAAATCCATCGGCATATTCTCCATTTAAGCTTCCCATTTTCATTTCTTCTCCGGGAAATCGTTCCATAGCTTCTGGTCGGAATTTTGAGCGTGATTTAGCACCATTTCCAGCTTGATTTCAGCTCTCCATTTCGCGGCCGCAACTCCTTCTTTGTTGATGGTTTCCGTCGGCCTTGGCTCTTCGAGCCGTGGTTCTTGTGTTCTCGATTAGGCAAGGATATGGTTCTTCCTTCTTACACCATGTAGTTTAGCATATTTTTATGTGTTGCATACCATGAAATTTTTGAAATGTATGTATGTATATGCCCTGCTCGATGTTTTTCCCCTTTAGCCGAGTATTCCCTTTTCTACATTCATGCTTGGAATACCATGATATACGATGAATTTGTAATGTATTTGAGTTTCATTTTTTAATGCACTGAAGTTATGTTAGCTTCGACATTTTCCAGAAATTCTATGCCTTGAGTATTCCGAGATCCTTTCCAGAATTTTGCTAGCATATTGGTTCGAATTGCTTTCTTTTTTTTTTTCAGATTATTCCTTGGTTTGGGGTGTTCGACATTTTTTCAGAAATTTTCCTTAAGCAAGGTGTTCGAATTTCCAGATTTTTGTTGGCTCGTGGCTTGATTCAAATTTCCAAATTTATATACATGTTTGGTTTGAACACTTAGTGTTTGTTGTGTTGATTGTGTTGATTTGGATGGTGATGTAGGGGCTACCATGGATGATATGTAGTTCACATAATAGTGCTTAGGATGGCTTGAAATTAGAGTGGGATTTGTATTTTGAAGAAGCTTTGAATTTGGTTAGAAGATAGGTTTGGTTTTGAGGTGTTTAGAGACTGCCACTTTCTGAGCTAAGTTGAGGGGTTTGGGTGAGTTATTTTGGGGCTTGGGATGAGCCTAAAGGTTGGACTTGATCCTAGACTAGTAGCTTGGAATTTGGGAGTTTCATAGTAGAGTTTTTGATTAGGAACAAGAAATAGGTTTGATCATATTTTTGTTGAAATGTTGAGCTGCCCGGAAATATAAGACTAAGGCAGGGTTAAAAGTGGAGTTTTATTATGGGCTCGGGTTTAGAATTGGTCTAGGATGTTTGAAACATGTCGGTTCAAGCGGGAAATAATTCGGATAAGATTTGGTTGAGTTTTAGGCATTAGAATGGATAGGTGCAAAATTTTGGATCTAATGAGGGGCTGTCCGGGATTGTGATTTTATAAAATTGTTTCTTAGGAATAAAATTAAGAGGTTGAATTCTCTACTTAGTTCTAAGTGTTGTGGAGTCGTGGTTTCAATCGGAATCCCTTTTTTCTAAGAATCGAGCAAGTTACATATTTTACAGGCGAACCGCTCCAAATTGTCTTAAGCACGTCATTATGGTTTAGTTTCTTCATCCTTTGGTTTGTCTCCTAAATCATCATCCCAATCATCCATGTGTGAGTCATATGCATGATTATTGATTAACATTTACATGTACGTCATATTTACATATGCATGCTGTGAGGACCCGAGTTCTAATCTCTCATTAATCAAATTATTGTAATTAATAGACAAAGAACCAAAGTCTAAACAAAGTAAAAATAAAAAATAAAAAATTAAATGGAGCACCTCGCTCGATCGGTGAAAAACCACCGATCGAGCGAGCCTTCAAGCTCAGCTCCTCGGGTGGAAGGTTATCATGGCCTCTCTCGATCCGTGATATTTTACCGATCGAGCGAGCCAAGTACGTTCCACACTCTGTTCTCAATTTCACAGCCTCGCTCGTTCCGTGATATTTCACCGATCGAGCGAGCACTTTTCCCAGAAACTAAAACAGAAATGCAGCTGCTGTCAAAATGAGTTCTATCATGCATTTATCATCTTGCTTCAGTTCACACATGATCTAATCAATATCAACAACTAACATGCATTCCAACATGCTATACAATTGATGGAACTAGATCATAACAAGGCCTTACAATCATAATAATAAAGGCTCACAAAACATGCAAGAAGCATTGTTATACAAGAATCATCATGCTACATCATGTTATCTTAAGGATTTACAACATCAACTCAAATCCTATATCAATTAACAAGACAACAACTTAGTAACCAACAAGTCTTGGTACAAGTAGCTCTAACAAGGTCATGCTGAAGACACTCAACAATATCTTGATAGCTCACACAACCATCTAAACTCGGATCATCACACTAATCTTCTCATCCCTTGTTCTTCAAGATTGCCTTTGCCTTGTTCCATTCCCACCTATTGCCATGACACATACAACATAACAATAGCCGGATAACTCCGGTGAGAAATATATTTCCCAGTAAAAGCAACTAAACATGCATATAAACATATATCAAGATCATGATATAAGGAAAAACAATGCATGTTTTAAAACAAGATTCACTATTCGAATTTTATCGTTTCATCGATTGGGATCCCGAGAAGTAGATATCATAACTAATCCACCGACTCTCCCGATCGAGGTGGGGCTACTTATCTCACTTTTCTAGACTTTGAAGCAATCATATATGCAAATCAGACGCTAGGCTAAAACAACCACCCAGGCCATACATATACAATTCCTCAAATCGTCTATTCGAACGTTTCCGTTCATTTCAAAATCAAGGAACAAGTCTTTCAAGATGAATGCAATATATATTAATCAAACCACATTCATTAACATCAAGACTTATTCAACAACTCCAATAAAAGCACATAAGAGCAAATAAAAAAACAAGTATATGATTTAGGGGAACTCGATACAAACCATCTCGAGTTGTAATCCCAATTAAATAATAGTCCACTTTTACCTTCGTATTTCGTCTGTTCTGAATTCTTCAAACTCAAAACATGCACATCAATCTTCGTTCAATTCATTCCTTTCAGAATCGAGTCAAAATCATCAACACATCTTCAATCAAATTCATTTCAACCTCAAGCGAACTTCTTCGGTTCACAATTCGACCTCTTGAGTTGATTGAGCTCGTAGCACGTCTGAAATATAAATATTGCATCTAAAAAAATCATTATACAATCCCAAGATCATTGGCTCAATCGTAGACTATCAGTAGGGTTTCAAAACATAACCAAGCATTGTAGCGATTGAAAATCGGGAATCGTTACGGTATCGAATTCATTTCTAATTTCAATTCCATTCATATGGCTTTTCATATTCGTTCATTGTCATGCAACTCTTCAAACCAACAGCTATTATCATAAACATATCAAAGAACATCTCATCTCAAAAATCAGCTAT
Organism: Henckelia pumila; assembly: GCF_033568475.1. Taxonomy (NCBI): domain Eukaryota; kingdom Viridiplantae; phylum Streptophyta; class Magnoliopsida; order Lamiales; family Gesneriaceae; genus Henckelia; species Henckelia pumila. Next base: position 195,722,000 of record NC_133121.1, read on the forward strand.
CAAACTTGTCTCAAAACACGAATCGACGGCGTAGCGATTAAAAATCGGTAACCGACGACATATCGAAACCATTTTCAACTATTCCAACAAATTGTATATCTTCAATCAGCAATATAATCCCATCATAATCATCATACCAGCAAAATCATAGTCTATATAACTGAAAACATCTGCTGGAAATCAAAGCGAATACAAAAAATAGTCATTTGTCAATTCGGTTTCGATATCGGAATGCATACAAGTTCAAAAACACAATTAGAAACTTATAATCTGATCTCTGCAATATTTTGATCTTCAAACCATACCGAAGTAATCAGAAACTTACATCAAATCAAAGTACTCATCGCAAGGATTCCAGAACATCTTTCGAAATCGAAATCGGACGAACGAAAGTTGCGGCGATTTGAAGAAATCAAAATCAAAAGAAAAAGATGAGCTCTCGGCTCTCTTTTCAGTTTCTGAATTCTTTCCCATCTATGCACGTGTAAATGCTGAGAAATCTGATTAAATTGGATAGATATTGCATAAATTTCAATTTAGTCCCTCAAGTCTTCAGTAATTGCAATTCAGTCCTCGGCCGTCGTTTTAATTCAATTTCAATACAAAATAATTTAAGAATATTAGAATTTAAATCAAAACTCTAAATATTTCCAAATTAAATATACTCGGATTAAAATAAATTAAATTCGGATTAATTAAATAATCCCGACCGTTTGCACTTCAACCCTTCAAATGTCAATATTTGCAAATCAGTCCCTGATCGAGTTGTATCTTCCAAATTCATCTTCTTTAATTTCCGAAACATGGAATGTAAATCTTAATTTCCATAAATATTCAAATCAAATATTTATTCTTTTTAATTTAAGAATTCTCGGAATTTAATTCTCAAAATCCATAAATTCTCAAATTAAATCTTTTCGGCTCGGAAATTAAATCTATCATTTTCATAACTTCTCAAATCAATATTAACCCATAATATGGAATTTAATTCTCAAATCCCATAATTAATAATTTAATATTTTCGGGCCTTCCAATTCCTCCCCTCTAAGAAATGATTTCGTCCTCGAAATCGTAGTCAAGACAAATATCAAGTCTGATAGACTGAATGATTATCTGAGGTTATTCTCACTTCAATAATTCAACTCGAATCTGTTCAGTTGTACTCTAAGTACTGAAAAGAATTCTCTCTGAGTTGTTTCTATTCTAAATCAAGAATCTGTCGAATATTCGACTTACCTCAGAATCTTTTCATTAGTCCTCTTGTCTGATTCAAGTACACAGAAGGAATCTATCAATACTTCCTTAATTTAGATACGTGAAACAAGTCAGCTTCATTGTATCAAGCTGGAAAGAATAAATCTTTTCCATCATCAATTCCATCTGATATCTTATTCAATGAAATTCAATATTCAACTTCATATTCTGAATCTGTAGATTAAATTCTGCTTTTTCTCTACTCTGAATTGAATGATGTTTCACGAATAAATTTTCCGCTTAACTAATCAGTTTCAGCTTCAAAAGTTATATCTATCATTCAATTACTAATTCTGGTTCTTCTTTTCCGTTTTCATTCCATACAGATTCATCGTCAAATTCGTTGTGTATCTCAAATCAGATCCGATCTGATATCGACAAATCATGTCTGATCTGATGTCATATACCTCGGTAATATCATTTCAACACAAGAAATTGGATTTCTTTCCATCATAGCATTATCTCAAAATCGGCTCAATAGCTGTTACAGGAATTATAATCTTCAAGTGGCAACATATCAAATCAAGTAATACCGAATCAGGTATTGAAGTTCTAAGAATATTCTCAATATCTGGAAAATCGACTCAGATAATCCATCAATTGAAGAAGGTACAATGCAATCACATATAACCAACTCTCAGAACATCAGTCAATCAAACGATGCCACATTCTATCAATTAAATCTAAAGTCTTAATTCTGAAAATAGATTTTAATCATTCCTGCACTTTCATCATATTTTTATCTTCTTCACAGATCTGAATAGATAGCTGTTCGTCACATCTCATACAGTGTATTCTGCAAAAGCTGAGTAATCCATTCAGACTATTCATTAATAGAAAAAGATGTTGTATTCACAGATTTCAAAGTATTCAGAGCTGTTGATAACCGGTATCATATCAGATAAAAAATTCATTCTCCAAAAATTCGATTCATCTTCTCTGACTATTCTTCCAATTTAAGAATAATATACTGTACCTTTATCTCAAAAAGTACTTAAAGTCTTCGGATCATCTGTATTGAAATTTAATAGTAAACCCAATGTTTCAATCTGAAACATTATTTCTTGGCTTATTGCAACGAATCTAATCACAATTCAGTGACTTGATCATACAGACAGATCATCGTATACAGTAACATCTATCATACTGTTCATAACTACTCCTGTTTACTTCATCTATACTGTTTCATCACGGTAGTTTTTGCAAAATATTCTTTCAGCTTATAATCTTGTTTCAATGTTTGGAGTTTCCAAACTAACATTGAACTCATCTGATCAATGATTTTCAACTTCATCGGAAACTCTCTATACGTTTAACTTAAAAAAACGTACTATTTCTGTTACTTCTATTTTCTTTATCTTACGATAAAACAGTTATCGAATGAATATTGAATTCATTGTTGTGCAATTCTTCAAATTCTGATATCTCTTTTCGGAAATATCAAGCACAATCAACTAATCAATCATAATAGAATTCATTCATTCGGATCTAAGGCTTCAATTCATATCTTAATCTGGCATTCTTTCCTGAATTCTCATCACTTCAGTTTACTTTATGTGTTGCTTTCATCTTCTGAACAATTCTGCCTTACTTCCAATAGAAAAATCATTCTGATTGGTGATATATTCGTCTGAATATTCAAACCAGAATACACAGAAATCTGAAATCAATTCATCGGATGCCTATTTCATTCCTTATTCCTATCTCCAAATACCGACAAGTCATATCATCTAACCCAAAATTCATGGATCATATTCAAATTCTTCTATCAGTTACAAGTCACAATCTTAAAATACGCTGAAATATCATCAAAGGATCAATAATTCTCAAAATCAAAATAAATAAATCAAGATTGAGAAAATCCCTCAATCAAGGTCATCCAAAATCAAATCTTCTGGATAACAAACTCTGCAAAGTGAAAACAACTCACTTGCATCACATAACTCAGAATAAGTAAATCACTCAGGCTCTATGAACAAAACAAGGAGAGCCACTCGAAATCAAATATTTCAAGAATTATATGTCCAATTGATGTATTCGATTCAGCATAATCAAAGAAAAGACTCATCTGTAACCGAATGGTATATCATCATCTATCTTCTAAACCTCAAGATTAATATCTAATTCATAATCTCAACAAGTCGGTAATTCATAAATTCATCAATTCTTCAATTCAATATTGAATTCTAGTTCACAACTTAAACTAAAATCAAAAATCCTACTGGAACATATCTGTAATCTCTATTCATTGGCATACCTATCAATACTAATTTAGATCTTGAACATATCTCGTGCATCAAATATACTGATTTCGGAATATTTCTGTAATCAAACATCAAATATCAAACCGAAATCACAGAATCTTAATTCGAGATTCTATATCATATCATCATATTCATATGCACATCATGTTCTTGTTGATCTAATTTTATCGCTTCTTATCATCATATTGATTGGTTAAATCACAAAATCCAGTGATTCAATAATCTAAAACTATCACTAATCAGTACTTAGGTATATTCTCATAATCTATCATGCATCGCAACCGCATAGTTCCCATATGAACAATATCATGTTCGGTTTCAGTTCATCGAAGCAATAGTTCTTTTCTTCAGTTTAATTCACAAAATCTCTTTTCTGATACAGAGGGGATCATATAATAAGCGTTCAGCTATTATGTATCTATTGCACCAATAATAAACAGATTAAAACAAAATAAATCTGTTACCTGAAATTTCATTCTCTGGTGCAATTTCATTCTGATCCTCTGTATACTTCTGCTATTTGTTCTTCATTCGAATCTTCTTAGAATCCATGTTTCTTCTAACATATTCTAAGACACATACCTAAATTTTATTTACACTGCTTGTTCGGATATCATCCTCCATAATGTGTGTACTAATCTCTAATATACTCTGCATTCAGAAGCAAACTACTCCATCTCAATTTGCTAGAGTTAGAGATTTATTTTCATATCATTTATTTCATATCTGTTCTGGAATAAAAATTGTAGATAAAGTGGTGAGTATCTCACATACTCTTGCATGTCAACAATTCCATTCTCTTAACTCATCATTCGGCTTCAATTCTCTTAAACAGGACTATGTCTTTTAAAAAATGTTTCAATCATCAACATTTATTCAGACATATTCTTCGAATTCAAGCCATTAAATAATTCACTCAATCTTGAGCTTTTCATCATTTACAATTCAAAGAATTGTAATAGGCTTAAAAATTCTAATAAGGCATTCCTCAAATTCAAAATATTCAGCTTCTACAGGGTACATTTTTCTTGCTCATCATTTCTATCTGTTGTGGCAAAGAATAATAATAATAAACAAAAATATGTTCTATGCACTTATCAACAATCAATATACCTCTGTTCTGTCGGAATTTCCTCATCAAAATCTATCAGCTGGTTGCTAGGTTTCGAAGTTGGTATTCAATCAATCTGATCCGATATTCATTTGAATCTTTCCGATATTTGAACAACTGATCAAGTTCTTCAAACCAACTATTACCTACAACATCATCTATTCATTTGTTGATATTCTGTTCTGTTCAATCAGAGATACTTCATTCAGCTGAGCAATACCGTTCTATTCTGTTCAATCCGACCATACCATTCTGTTCAGTCTGGCCATACTATTCTGTCAGTCTGGGGTGCTTACGTCACCCAAAGAACACTGTTCTATTCAATTATGGGTGCTTACATCACCCGGTAAAAATCATATAACAAAACGGTAAAAATTTCAAAAATTTACAAATTAGTAAATTATGCAGTTGAATTTCAAATAAAGATCATGCTCACATGCAATTTATCAAATCATCGAATCATCAAATCGAATAATGCATAATCATGTTATACTGTAAATGCATGTGACTCAAGCTACCCCGCTCAGCTTCTATCTCAGTCCAAGAACTTACGCTCTGATACCACCTGTTGTGAGGACCCGAGTTCTAATCTCTCAATAATCAAATTATTGTAATTAATAGACAAAGAACCAAAGTCTAAACAAAGTAAAAAAATATATTTTTTTTTTAAATGGAGCACCTCGCTCGATCGGTGAAAAACCACCGATCGAGCGAGCCTTCAAGCTCAGCTCCTCGGGTGGAAGGTTATCATGGCCTCGCTCGATCCGTGATATTTCACCGATCGAGCGAGCCAAGTACGTTCCACACTCTATTCTCAATTTCACAGCCTCGCTCGATCCGTGATATTTCACCGATCGAGCGAGCACTTTTCCCAGAAACTAAAACAGAAATGCAGCTGCTGTCAAAATGAGTTCTATCATGCATTTATCATCTTGCTTCAGTTCACACATGATATAATCAATATCAACAACTAACATGCATTCCAACATTCTATACAATTAATGGAACTAGATCATAACAAGGCCTTACAATCATAATAATAAAGGCTCACAAAACATGCAAGAAGCATTGTTATACAAGAATCATCATGCTACATCATGTTATCTTAAGGATTTACAACATCAACTCAAATCCTATATCAATTAACAAGACAACAACTTAGTAACCAACAAGTCTTGGTACAAGTAGCTCTAACAAGGTCATGTTGAAGACACTCAACAATATCTTGACAGCTCACACAACCATCTAAACTCGGATCATCACACTAATCTTCTCATCCCTTGTTCTTCAAGATTGCCTTTGCCTTGTTCCATTCCCACCTATTGCCATGACACATACAACATAACAATAGCCGGATAACTCCGGTGAGAAATATATTTCCCAGTAAAAGAAACTAAACATGCATATAAACATATATCAAGATCATGATATAAGGAAAAACAATGCATGTTTTAAAACAAGGTTCACTATTCGAATTCTATCGTTTCATCGATTGGGATCCCGAGAAGTAGATATCATAACTAATCCACCGACTCTCCCGATCGAGGTGGGGCTACTTATCTCACTTCTCTAGATTTTGAAGAAATCATATATGCAAATCAGACGCTAGGCTAAAACAACCACCCAGGCCATACATATACAATTCCTCAAATCGTCTATTCGAACGTTTCCGTTCATTTCAAAATCAAGGAACAAGTCTTTCAAGATGAATGCAATATATATTAATTAAACCACATTCATTAACATCAAGACTTATTCAACAACTCCAATAAAAGCACATAAGAGCAAATAAACAAACAAGTATGTGATTTAGGGGAACTCGATACAAACCATCTCGAGTTGTAATCCCAATCAAATAATAGTCCACTTTTACCTTCATATTTCATCTGTTCTGAATTCCTCAACCTCAAAACATGCACATCAATCTTCGTTCAATTCATTCCTTTCAGAATCGAGTCAAAATCATCAACACATCTTCAATCAAATTCATTTCAACCTCAAGCGAACTTTCTCGGTTCACAATTCGACCTCTTGAGTTGATTGAGCTCGTAGCACGTCTGAAATATAAAGATTGCATCTAACAAAATCAGTATACAATCCCAAGATCATTGGCTCAATCGTAGACTATCAGTAGGGTTTCAAAACATAACCAAGCATCGTAGCAATTGAAAATCGGGAATCGTTACGGTATCGAATTCATTTCTAATTTCAATTCCATTCATACAGCTTTTCATATCCGTTCATTGTCATGCAACTCTTCAAACCAACAGCTATTATCATAAACATATCAAAGAACATCTCATCTCGAAAATCAGCTATCAAACTTGTCTCAAAACACGAATCGACGGCGTAGCGATTAAAAATCGGTAACCGACGACATATCGAAACCATTTTCAACTATTCCAACAAATTGTATATCTTCAATCACATATATAATCCCATAATAATCATCATACCAGCAAAATTATAGTCTATATAACTGAAAACATCTGCTGGAAATCAAAGCGAATACAAACAATAGTCATTCGTCAATTCGGTTTCGATATCGGAATGCATACAAGTTCAAAAACACAATTAGAAACTTATAATCTGATCTCTGCAATATTTCGATCTTCAAACCATACCGAAGTAATCAGAAACTTACATCAAATCAAAGTACTCATCGCAACGATTCCAGAACATCTTTCGGAATCGAAATCGGACGAACGGATCAAAAGTTACGGCGATTTGAAAAATCAAAATCAAAAGAAAAAGATGAGCTCTCGGCTCTCTGTTCAGTTTCTGAATTCTTTCCCATCTATGCACGTGTAAATTCTGAGGAATCTGATTAAATTGGATAGATATTGCATAAATTTCAATTTAGTCTCTCAAGTCTTCAGTAATTGCAATTCAGTCCTCGGCCGTCGTTTTAATTCAATTTCAATCCAAAATAATTTAAGAATATTAGAATTTAAATCAAAACTCTAAATATTCACAAATTAAATATACTCGGAAAAAATAAATTAAATTCGGATTAATTAAATAATCCCGACCGTTTGCACTTCAACCCTTCAAATGTCAATATTTGCAAATCAGTCCCTGATCGAGTTGTATCTTCCAAATTCATCTTCTTTAATTTTCGAAACATGGAATGTAAATCTTAATTTCCATAAATATTCAAATCGAATATTTATTCTTTTTAATTTAAGAATTCTCGGAATTTAATTCTCAAAATCCATAAATTCTCAAATTAAATCTTTTCGGCTCGGAAATTAAATCTATCATTTTCATAACTTCTCAAATCAATATTAACCCATAATATGAAATTTAATTCTCAAATCCCATAATTAATAATTTAATATTTTCGGGCCTTACACATGCTAAGTCCCATATTCAAGAAGGAAAGAAAATATTTTGAACGAAGTGAGATGGTTATGACTACATTTATTCACGTGTATGTGTGGGGCTGGGAGACGTTTTGGCCTCCCTTACCAAATCATTATGGGTTTTCTTACCTTAGCATGTGTTCATGTGGGGCTGAGAGATATCTTGGCCTCCCTTACCAATTCAGGGCAAGATTGGGTTGGGTTTTATCTTGACCTCCTTGCGGCATAGTGCACTGCAGCCATGATCATGATCGAAATCACAGAGTTACAATCAAGGATCTAAGTTCACAGTTATAGTTACAGATTCAGATACATTTTATGCAGTTTCATTGATTATAAATGACTTAGCCATGCATATGTTATATTCATGTTCTCTCATTTTAGAAGTACATTTTATTCAAATTAAGGGCACAAAATATTTTATTATCAAGCTATTTTTCATCTGCGTGTTTTTGTATTTACGTAGTACTCGTTATCTCCCCCCCCCCCCAATTTTCTTGCTGAGTCTTTTAAACTCACTACACTTATTGTTTTCAGGTGAGGAGTATATCATTTAGATCGAGGGGCAAGACTATCGAGTGGACTGCGATGCGGGCCCGGCAAATCCCTCCAACCTATGCTCGTCTTCCGCATAGTTACTAGAATTTATATGTTATGGAGCATTTATTTTGCTTAGTTTTCAAATGTATATGTAATGTTTTGATAGCATTGTTTTTGAGCAAGTAAACATTAGATTTCTAATCTTGTGGATATTTGATATTTCGAACCTCTTTCTTGGGCCTCGTTCTTGTCTCGGTCTAGTTTATTGTGTCGTCAATCGTCTATTTATTTTATTTTATTTTGGTTGCTGTCTGAGACAGGTTGGTTGTAATATAAACAGAGAGGTCATGCCGAAATTTTTAATAAAATTTTTAATATTTTGACTTTTTTGAAAATCCGTATTTTTATTTAGTTTAATTTAAAATAAAAGTAGGGTCGTTTCAATATTCAAGTGGCCTGGGTTGTAGAAGTTCACCTAGTGTCAGCATACTTTTTATAGTCGCACCAAAGTCTAGAGGATGGAGATACGTGACACCACCTCGATCGGGAGAGTCGGTGAGTTGTTACGTGATCTCATCCTCGGGATCCCACAAGAATAATAGAATTTCCTTGCTTATCAGAGTTGATATCCCGATTTTAAAGACATGCATTTCATTCGTATTAACATTGAATATGTTGTATTTATATCATGTTATTGATATATTACTTGTTATTGCATGTTATGTTGCTTTTACTGGGAATATCATCCTCACCGGAGTTATCCGGTTGTTGCTTTGTTTTGTTTGTGTACTTGGTGATAGTTGGGGCAGGATTGAGTCAGAGGAGACTTGGTTAGCATAAAGATCAAGGAATAGAATTGGGACTTGGTTTAGAAGTTGAACAACATGTCAATCTAGTTTATGTTTGAAGCATGTTTAGAACTCGAACTTATTTGATGTTTGTTGTATAAAATATTCGAATATTGACGATTGAATGTTGTTGTTGCATGTATTATATTCATCGTTATGTATTGAATGAAGTTTGGGATGGAGTTTGGTTTCGAGAAGCCTGTGTGCTGAGTTCAGATTTTGGCTCGCTCGATCGGTGGAAAGTTACCGATCGAGTGAGGAGTCCTCACCCTTCGAGGCAGCACTTTTCTCGCTCGATCGATAACTTTCTACCGATCGAGCGAGAAGCCCTGGAGATGTTGGGCAGGGATTTGCTCGCTCGATCGGTAAGAAGTTACTGATCGAGCGAGGCACTGTTCACCAGAAAAATAAAATTGTTTTTTATTTGCGTTTCATCTTGCTTTTTGTATTACTTATTGATTGTTAATCCGAGAATAGATATTTAGAATCGAGGTCTCACATTAAGTGGGAGTTCTTCTAGACCGACAGCTCAGCCTGAGAGGCAGACTTCTGCAGTTCACTCCTTCCAGCCTCAGCAACAGAATAGACAGGGAGGTAACCCAAATGCGAACCAGCCTCTGAGACAGCAGGCACGAGTCTTTGCTCGGACTGAGTATCAGACTCAGGCAACACCTTACAATGTTATAGCAGGTAACTGTTCGATTTTTGGTTATTCTGCTCATGTATTTACTGATACGGTTGCGTCTTACTCTTTTATATCTGAGAATTTTGTATTGATGCATGCCTTGCCTTGTGAGCCTTTTCCTGATGTAGTAGCTGCTACTTCACCTTTGGGTGGGGGAATTGTGTCCATAAGATTGGTTCGGAATGGTGAACTACGTTTTGAAGGTAACGTGATTAATTTCTATTGTATTGTGCTTGGACTGTCAGATTTTGACTGTATCATCATTATAGATGCTTTGACCAAGTACAGGGCTACTATTGACTGTTTCATAAAGTAGTCCGTTTTAGAAAGGATATGGAAAAGGAGTGGAAATTTTCGATAAGGGTTCTCGATCCATAATTCCTTTAATATCTATTTTTTGATGACTCGTTTGTTACAGAAAGGAGCAGAGGGATTCTTGATCTATGTAGTGGATTTCCTGAAATCTAGCCCAGAATTGGTTGATATACCAGTGGTTAGAGAGTTTGCTGACGTCTGTCCAGACAAAATTCCCGGATTGCCGCCTATTCGTGAGATCGAATTCAGCATTGATTTATTTTTAGGTACTCAACCGATTTCCAAAGCTCCTTATCATATGGAAACGGTAGAATTGAGAGAATTAAAAGAACAGCTTGAGGATTTGATTGCCAAGAGATACATCAGACCTAGTGTGTCACCTTGGGGTGCTCCTGTTCTCTTTGTGCGGAAGAAGGATGGTTCTATGCGACTCTGTATTGATTACCGTCAACTGAATCAAGCGACGGTAAAGAACAGGTATCCTTTACCTCGATAAGATGACCTTTTTGATCAACTGCAGGGTTATTTTGTCTATTCGAAGATTGATCTGAGGTTGGGATATCATCAGCTGAGAGTGCGAGAGGAAGATATTCCAAAAACCGCATTCAGAACGAATATGGTCATTTCGAGTTTATAGTCATGTCGTTCGGTTTGACTAACTCTCCAGCAGTTTTTATGGGTTTAATGAATTGTATCTTTCAGCATTATTTGGATGAGTTTGTGATTATTTTCATTGATGATATTCTTATCTATTCGAAAAACCGTACTGACCATGCAGAGAATTTGAGGATCGTCTTGTAGATTTTGCGGGCTGAACGGTTGTTTGCCAAGCTATCTAATTGTGAGTTCTGGTTGGATCAAGTTGTTTTTCTTGCTCACATTATTTCTGGAGATGAGATTTCTGTCGATCCCAGCAAGATCGAAGCGGCTATGAATTGGCCTAGACAGACATCAGTGCCTGCGATCCGAAGCTTTATGGGTTTAGTTGTTTATTATCGCTGATTCATCAAGGGATTCTCATCTATTGCAAAGATGATTACCCAGCTGACTCAGAAGAATGCGCCTTTTATCTGGACTGCAGATTGTGAGGCTAGTTTTGTTGATCTGAAGAAGAGACTGACCAGTGCTCCAATTCTATCTATTCCATTAGGTACTCGAGTTTTTACCATTTAATGCGATGCTTCTCACCGAGGTCTGGGATGTATTCTTATGTAGACGAGGCATGTGATAGCTTATGCATAGAGGTAGCTGAAGCCGCACAAGACTCGTTATCCGGTTCATGATCTTGAACTTGCCACGATCGTATTTGCTTTGAAGATCTGGCGTCACTATCTTTATGGTGAGTCTTTCGAGATCTTTTCTGATCATAAGAGCCTTAAATATTTTTTTTCACAGTCAGAACTGAATATGAGACAGAGGAGATGGTTAGATTTGTTGAAGGATTTTGACTGTGAAATCAAATATTATCCGGGAAAGTCGAATTCACCTGCAGATGTTTTAAGCCGAAAGCTTTGTTCTTTATCTCTTTCTACTATCGATGTTTCTCAATTGATCGGTGACTGTTGCACTTCTGTTTTGTAGTTTGAAACAAATATGAGGACTATCAGAGTGTTTGATATTCAAGCCGAGCCAGAGTTAAATGTGATGATCAAAGAAGCACATAAGTCTGATCCAAACATTCAGAATTCGGTAGAGAAAGTCAGATCTGGGCATCAGTCTGAGTTTTAGGTCAGGGATGATGTTTTGTTTGTGAATAACCGTATTTTTGTGCCTGATATTTCTTAGTTGAGACAGTATATTCTTTGAGAGGCACATTGCAGTCGGTTCAGGGTTCATCCTGGGGGTCGGAAGATGTATAACGATCTAAAAAATCAGTTCTGGTGGAAGAAGATGAAGAGCGATGTTACGAGATTTGGGTCCCGATGTTTGAACTGTCAGCAGGTGAAAGCAGAGAGGAAGCGACTGGGTGGTCTGTTGCACAGTTTAGCTGTTCCTGAATGGAAGTGGGATCATATTTCGATGGATTTCGTCACGAAGCTACCGCGATCTGTTCGAGGATGCGATGCTATTTGGGTAGGGATCGACAGATTGACAAAGTCTTCTTGCTTTATTCCATACATGATGACATATCGTCATGATCAGATGTATGAGTTGTATGTTAGCAACGTTTTGAGATTGCATGGTGTGCCGAAGTCGATAGTTTCAGACCGAGACCCTAGATTCACTTCTCATTTTGGCATAGTCTTCAAGAGGCACTTGGTACTCGATTGCATCTAAGTACAACATATCATCCTCAAGCCGACGGATAGTCAGAGCGGACTATCTAGAATTTAGATGATATGCTTTGAGCAGTAGTGCTAGACTTTGGCACTAGTTGGCAGGATTATTTGCCTCTTGTCAAGTTTTCTTACAACAACAGTTATCAAGAGAGTATCGGAATGGCACTTTTTGAGGCTTTGTACAGTAAAAAGTGTCGATCTCCTTTGTTTTGGGACGATGTGTCTGAGTCACCTGATTTGGGACCGGATATGCTTCGAGACATGGCAGAGCAAGTAAAGATCATTCAGACGAGAATGAAGTCGGCTCAGGATAGACAGGCAAAGTATGCGAATATCAGACGTAGACCTCTGAGTTTCGATCAGGGAGACCGAGTATTCTTGAAGATTTCTCCTTTCAGAGGCACTGTTAGATTTGGAAAGTTAGGGAAGTTATCTCCGAGATTCATCGGACCGTATGAGATTCTCGAGAAGTTAGGCGATCTTGCCTACATATTGGCACTTCCTCCATCTTTATCTGGTATTCACGACGTTTTTCACGTCTCTATGTTGCGGAAATATCATCAAGATCCTTCTCATATCCTTCAGCCTGACGAGGACGAGCTTGATGAGACTCTGAGCTACTTTGAGCAACTAATTCGGATCCTTGACCGAAAGGAGAGGCAGCTCAGAATCAAGTCGATTCCTTTGGTGAAAGTTCAGTGGAGCCGCCATGGAGTCAAAGAGGCGACTTGGGATACAGAGTCTAATATGAGACAGTAGTTTCCAGAGTTATTCGGATGACATGAGTTCTTCTTTCTGTCTTAAGTTCTTTATTCTATCTTATGTGATCGATTCTTATTGATTTCGAGGAAAAAATCTCTTCTAAGAGGGGGAGAATTGTAACGCCCCAAATTTATCTTAATTGAGTTTATTTGAGATAATCGGAGATTATAGAATTTGAGGATCGATTTGTTATTGATCAGGGACTATTTTAAAATTTTCAAAATTTTTAGGGACTAAAATGCAAATATTGACATTATTAGATATTTAAAAGCTTCTAGACTCACTTCATCTCATCCAACACGCCTTCTCCTCCATTGTTGTGCCTTCAAACTTGAACTTCAAGCTTCTGATCTCTCGGTTTGCTAGATCCGTCCGATAGAAATTTAATCCAAAGGCAGATTCACGATCCCGGCAGCAAGAGCTTCGTTTTATCGTAAGTATTTCTCCGATTAGTTATACTTCAATTTTAGGATGTTTTTAGAATCTAATGAGTTTCGAGTATGATGTTTTTGAACTAGTTCTTATCGTTTATTCTCAGTCGGATCGGAAAAAGAGCGTAGTTCGAAATTGTTATGATTTGTGGTAGCATATTTCAAAAATGGAGTTTTGAGATTTGTTGGTTTGGAATTCTTATTGATGATTTGGTATTTTATTGAGTTATTTTCGATATTGTACGGATGTCTGTGTTTTCAGTTGATCAAAATATAGCCGTTATGTTGCTGGTTTGAGTTTTGGGTTATCGTTTGATTTGAATTGATTGAACCGTGTTAGTTTGGGTTTTATTTTTGTTTTTGATCCTCTATTGCCTCCGTACAGATTGGTTTGAAGTTTTTTGAACCCAGAGTTAGCAGAAGTCGATCGTCGAAGAGTTATACGAAGAGCGGTGAAGAGTTTACCTTGAGCGTTTGTTTTATCGGTTGTATAGATTTTGATATAATCTCTTATTGTAGCTTATCCAGAGTTGGATCTATTGAATCGAGAAAAGGTATAAGCAGACATCGGTTAAGCGGGATATAACACTCAAGATAGATGGTTCTTGAGTTTCCCCTAAATCACATTCTTGCATCAATACTTGTTCTAGAGTGGGGAACTTGTGGTTTGTTGATTGAACTTTTGTTATTAATTGATTAGGTTTTAATGCCTTGTGTTTTCTATTGCATTCATCTCGAGCCTAAATCTTTAATTTCAGTGGTCTGTACGGCCCTTTTTGTTTAGACGTTTTGGGGGCTATATTCGAGTTTTCTGGGTTGTAGAAGTTCACCTAGTGTCAGCATACTCCTTTTATAGTCGCACCAAAGTCTAAAGGATGGAGATACGTGACACCACCTCGTCGGGAGAGTCGGTGAGTTGTTATGTGATCTCATCCTCGGGAACCCAAAAGAATAGCAAAAATTCCTTAATTATCAGAGTTGATATCCCGGTTTTTAAGACATGCATTTCATTCGTATTAACATTGAATATGTTGTCTTTATATCATGTTATTGATATATTTCTTGTTATTGCATGTTATGTTGATTTTGCTGGGAATATCATCCTCACCGGAGTTATCCAGTTGTTGCTTTGTTTTGTTTGTGTACTTGGCGAAAGGTGGGGCAGGATCGAGTCAGAGGAAACTTGGTTAGCATCGAGATCAAGGAATAGAAGTGGGACTTGGTTTATAAGTCGAACAACATGTCAATCAAGTTTATGCTTGAAGCATGTTTAGAACTTAAACTTGTTTGATGTTTTTTGTATCAAATATTTGAATATTGAGGATTGAATGTTGTCGTTGCATGTATTATATTCATCATTATGTATTGAATGGAGTTTGGATGGAGTTTGGTTTCGAGAAGTCTGTGTGCTGAGTTCAAATTTTGGCTCGCTCGATCGGTGGAAAGTTACCGATCGAGCGAGTAGTCTCTCGCTCGATCGGTAACTTTCTACCAATCAAGCGAGAAGCTCAGAAGATGTTGGGCAGGGATTTTCTCGCTCGATCGGTAAGAAGTTACCGATCGAGCGAGGTACTGTTCTCTAGAAAAATAAAAAAAAAATTATTTGTGTTTAATCTTTCTTCTTGTATTGCTTATTGATTCCTACCCCAATGTGACAAGCTCATATCCCAGGCGCTAGTCTAAGCAGTTTGTATACAATTATCCCTGATATGGATACCCTGTAATTTTCATGCATTATATTTGTATGTTTATCCATGCTTTCGTATTGAGCGTAGAGCTCACGTCCAGTATTTTCGGTGTATCTAGACACCCCATTCGACGGGGCAGGTGTAGGTGCAGGATTGAGCACCAGGAGCTTGGAGTAGCCAGTGACGTTGAAGACAACAGGATTAGCTGTAGGTCTCTACCCATAGGATTATTTGTAATTTGATTGGGTTGTATATTGGTTTATTTAACCGATTGTATTCTACCAGTCTACTTGTATTTAAGTCTTCCGCAGCAATTTATTTAATGCATGCTTAATTATTCTCTTAACTCTGATTAGGTAGTGGATCCGGGTCGGGTCGCTGCATTTATGGTATCAGAGCTGCATGCAAGAGACTTGGGAGATGGTAATAAGACTTTTGGGTTATCCTTGTAGGATTGATGAGACCATGGAAGGGATGATGTCATGGAGATTAGGTTGCCAAAAAACTATCATCATCGACAGGATTTCTGAAGATTTGGCTAATGGAATTCCAGTAATTACGGACAAGAGCAATGGATCGTGTCCAAGCTTTCGAGACTTCTACTCATATAGATCCTAGCTTTGGATCGAGTACCGGATGCCAGAGGCAGTGTCAGAGGATTGGTTGGGACATACTTGATGTTTGCATCTGTACAGTACATACCATGATGACAATACTCTGAAGATCCTCCAATCGTAGTTGGAGATATTGTCAGATAGACCTTCACCGGGAAATGCCTCGAGTGCTTAAGGCATGACGGGTTTTGAGCGTAAGGTCAATAAACTCATGCAGAACATGGTTTTGCCGGTATGCATGTATTGATGCGTTCGGTAGGCAAACGGGAAACTTCATGTTCAAAAGCATGATATGAATACAAGAAGAACGTTGACAGTAGATCGTGAGTAGAAGGGGTAGACTTACATGCACTGATGCAGAGCATAGCTGGTTAGAAAACACGTACCACTTCTCTGGCTGTCTGTCGAATGGGGCAGGTGTAGGTGCATGATTGAGCACAAGGAGCTTGGAGTAGCCGTGACGTTGAAGACAGCAAGATTAGTTGTAGGTCTCTACCCATAGGATTATTTGTAATTAGATTGGGTTGTATATTGGTTTATTTAATCGGTTGTATTCTGCCGGTCTTCTTGTATTTAAGTCTTCCGCAGCAATTTATTTAATGCATTCTTAATTATGCTCTTAACTCTGATTAGGTAGTGAATCCGGGTCGGGTCGCTACAGATACCTCTTTCTTTGTTCCTGTCCCCTATAAATACTAATACAAACAGAACTATGGTACCCAAATTTACGTGGGTCTTTGATGGTTTAGTCCTTTGGAAATCTAGATTTGAATCAATCTAACTAATCGATTATTGATTCTATCCCACAAAGTTTTTGCTTTGTGTTTTGTATGCTTGCGATGTGTATAATATGCATTAAATTGGGTAACGCCCCAAAATTAGCCTAATCAAGATTATAAGAGATTAGTATTGATAATCATAGTTTATGAAATTCGAGGGTTGAATTGATATTTTATAAGGAACTGAATTGAAGTTTTTGAAGAATTCAGGGCCAAAGTGCAATTTACCAAATTTGACTTGGTCTTTGCTTTTAATAGAAGGTTTGAGGCATGTCATCACTATTTCCTCTCCTCCTTCTTCTCCCCTCTCGGCCGATCCTCCATTAGAACGCATCTTCAAGCTTTTATTCTTCCGGTTTTGCACGATCCGTCCGATAGAAATCCAATCTAATGGTATATTCGCGATCATGGCTTTGAAGGCTCCGTTCTACCTTAAGTTTTTCTTCGATCAGCTATACTTCTATTTTTGGAATTATTTGGAATTCGATTATTTTTGGATATGTCGTTCTTTAGCTAGCATAGATCGTGTTTTTAAAGACAAATCGGAAAAAGAACGATGTTCGGATTTGTTATGATTTTATGGGCTAAATTCGAAAATAGAAATTTTGAGATTCATTGGGATTGAGTTGAATTGGAAGGATTGTAGTTGTATTGAGTTGAATTGGATTGATATATTGTTGTCTGTGGTTTTTCGGTTAGCCATTCTATAGCCGTTATGCCGTCGGTTTGAGATTTCAGAATTTAGGAGTTTGATTGAGTTTTTGGGCTTGATTTGAATTGGATTGTTTGATATTGAGTTCTTTTGTATCTCCGTACAGATTTGGTTGAAGATTGTTGAGTTCAGAGTTCGTGGAATCCGAATCGTCGAAGAATTGATCGAGAATTGATTGTCCAAATTGAATCTGCATCGAATCGAAGAAAAGGTAAAAGTCAACATCAAAATGAAAAGGTCGAATACTCGAGTTCAGATTGATTCTCGAGTCCCTCAATGACATACATGCATGATTACTTGTATTATTTGATTTCATGCATTAGCGGAATTATTTGAATGTGTTTCGATTTTCATTTGCATTCATCTTGAGCCGAATTACTTTATTACACATCGAATTAGATGTTTTGAGGACTATAAGCGAGTGCATGGGTTGTTGACGTCTCCCAAAGTCTGAATACTCCTTATAAGTTTCTCCAAAGTCTAGAGGAAGCGAGATATACCGCATTCACCTCGATCGGAAAAGTCGGTGAGTTGTGGTGATATATCTTGGCCTCAGGATCCCAATCGAAAGAACAAAATTCCCTTTGATTATCCGATTTTAGATAATCTCAAAACCAAAAGACATGCATTTCATTTTATTGCATGTCTAATTAAGTTGTTGATATACTACTTGAAATTACTTGTTTTATTATCATTATATCATTTTGATATACTTGTTGATAATTCTTGCCTTGTTGCTTTTACTGGAAATGTTATTCTTACCGGATTATCAGGGTGTTGTCTTGTCTTTATATGTATGCTTGGCAACAGGTGGGGCAGGTTCGAGTCAGAGGAAGCATGACTAGATCGAGTTGGGAATGATAGAAGTAAGGACTTGGTTTAGAAGTTGTATTAGCTTTTTGAACTTGTTTGTATTATGTAGTAAAACCAAGAACTGATGCATGTTCTACTCGTTCGATGATTTGTACAACTTGGGAACTTTATGTATAGTTTTACTTTAGAATTCTAGTTTTAATGCATGTTGTAGTATGAGTTTTGAATTGGATTTGATTTGCATGATCTGCTGCATGTGTTTTATTTTCAGAAAATTTGTAGGGCACGGACCCCGTGCCACCTTCGTGCAAGGGTCTGTGTGCCCTCTTCCTCAAATATTTAAGTATTGCTTGACATGCACGGACCTCGTGCCACCTCCAGGTCCAGGTCCGTGCATACTCTTTCCGAGGCAGTAAGTTGATGATTTTGAAATGACGGGCACGGACCCGAGCACTGAGGGTGTACGGGGTCCGTGCATAAAACATAGATTTGGGGATTTAGTGCATTTTTGTGCACGGACCCATGCACGGAGGTGTGCACGGGGTCCGTGTATTTTTGTAGCTTCTGAACCTTTTTTACAGGTTAATGCACGGACCCGAGCACGGAGGGTGCACGGGGTCTGTGCATGCTTTTAAAAAAAATCTTTATCTTTTTTTCCAAACTCTCGGTCGATTATTGAATGATTTTATTTTGATTAGATGATTAGAATCAAGGTCCTCACATTAAGTGGTATCAGAGCGATAAGTTCTTGGACTGATTAGAAGTGAGCGGGGTAGATCGAGTCCGCGCGATTTGATTTCTCACATGTGATTGAATTCCTTATTTGATTAATTGAATTCCATGCAAGCATGCTTTATTATTTCATGAATTATTTGAATTAAATTATTTTGTTATTTAAATTACGAAGCATGATTATTTGTTAAATAGTAAAGCATGATATATTAGAAATGTGGATTTGAATATTCCTGAGATTGAATGAAATTTTTGAATAGAGATTATGGACACGAAATTACTGAAATTGAGATATTTGTGTCGTAATTCTCTTGAGTATGAAATATATTTCCTCGACGAATATTGAATAGGAAACATTCACCAGCGAACCCCGATTGAACAAAACAGTACTGTGACTGATCTAATGGATGTCACTCGGACACCGATGGAAGCCTTACTGATGAGGTTCCAGTCATTTAACCCACCGTCTCTGAAGAGTACTGAGAATTCCAATGGGTGTGGAAGCTGGTTAGAGGAAATCAATCAGTTGTTTGATTCTCTGAGTTACACTGATGATCGTCGAATCCGGTTAGTGTTGTACCAAGTTCAAGGAATTGCAAAAAATTGGTGAATTTTGAGGAAGCAAGCCTTGGAAAATCAAGGTACGATCATTTCTTGGAGTCTATTTAAATCCGAATTTCTTCAACAGATTCTCTTTCATCATGCAATCGGATATAGAGGGAGTTACTTTAGAGATCACCTACAACCGAGGAGAAAACAATTCAAGAAGTCTGGGAGTAGTTCTTTTAGTTTCGGAGATTCGAAATAGTTTGGCTCAGGACAGAGTTTGGGAACTTCAGGTGTGACTTGCAGCAAGTGTGGAGGTTGCCATTCTAGTGATTTATGTAGAGGAAATTTGTGAGGACCTCGATTCTAATCAACTAATTTCAAATATTAAAACAATCATCGACAAATAAATGAGCCAATTTTTTTTTTAAAAAAAAAATGGAACAGTGCCTCGCTCGAGCGGTAGAAAAATATTGGGCTCGAGGGAGACCATCTCGGGCTCAACTATAAAAATCAATTTTAAACTCGTTCTTCGACATACATCAATTCTAAGAATAATCGGGGTATAAAAATACATGCAGTATTATAAATCAACAATAAAAGCATGCTTCAATAAATAACCGAGTTCTAAAAAAATTATTCGACTCTAAATCGACGCCTCACATCTATCATTCGATCCCAAGCTAACCATGTCGACTCTGACTAGCTCCTGCCCCACCTGTTGTCAAGTACACATACAAAACAAGACAACAGTCGGATAACTCCGGTGAGAATAAAATCCCAATAAAAGCGACGTAACATGCAATATCAAATAAATATGTCAAAATCATGTTATAACATAAACATTCTTCGATGATAAATAAATATGAAATGCATGTGCTTAAAAATCGGGATTATCAAATCGGATAATCAAGGGAGACTCGATACTTCGGTTGGGATCCCGAGAACAAGATATCGTATCAACTCACCTACGCTCCCGATCGGGGTGGCAATACGTATCTCAATCCTCTAGACTTCGAGCAACTATAATGAGTATTCGGGTCACTAGGCGTAACTCAACAACCTAGGCCACTCAAATATAGCTCCCGAATCGTCTAAATCCTATTGGGGCAACTCAGCCCATTTCAAAATCAATGGATTTAGGCTCAAGATGAATGCACATGAAACAGATGCAATTAAATCAAATTAAAATGACAATTCTATTTATTCAGACATCAAAATATCGTAGATGTCATCTCATTAATTCATATATTCAAAATCATGAATATAATATCAAAATCATTTAAATAATTCCAAATAAGCAAACTCATGCTTTTCAATTCGAATATATGCATCAATTAATTCAAACAATTTCATATAAAAAAAATCATGTATTTTAAGTAATATCGAAATCAATTCATCAGTCAAATTCTCAGTCAATATCAAATAATCAAATAAACATGCAAGTATGTGATTTTAATCGGGAACTCGAGAACCTCAATCTCACTCGAGTATTCATTCCCTTCGAAATCCACATCAGCTCATACCTCAATTTTCCAATCTGAAAAAGCTCAAATCCTTAGACTGCTGATTTTTGTCTCTAATTATCATCGACTAGCTTTCAATCGCTTAAAGATTTTGAATCTCGACTCAAAACTTGGATATTTGAATTCATCTCGTCGAGACGATCAAAATTGGGTAAAACGTCGATGGTCGCCGGGGGAGGCGGCGACGCAGAGGTGATGAGCAAATCAACTCCAAAAATTATGAATTTTGGCATGGTTGTAGATCTCAATGAGACAATTCCAACCATATAAGCCACGATCGGAACGGACCACCGAGGCGGCCGGGATCTACAAATTTCAGTCCCGTTCCGGCGACTTGAAAATGCTCCGATCTGCCCTGCGAAAATCTGTGCAGATCGCGTCTGTTCTTTGTCGATTTCCCGATGATCCAACCGTTGGATCTTTGATTTCCTTATACAAATAGCTTCGTCTTGATCTTGGCTACAATCTAACCGTTTGGATATTCGATCGGAGCTCCGGTAAATTGACGGAAAAATAAAAAACGTGGACTGCTACAGTAAATCCGAAAATTGGGAAAAATTGGGGAAAAAAATCTTGATCTGTGATTTCTCAGTGTGACTTGCTATTTATAGAAATCCGATATTTTTGGGTCTCGCACTAATTTATTTGATACCCAAATGGTAAAATTAGTTCTCAATCTGATATTTTTCTGATATACCCTCTCAACATTAATTAGCACCAGTTTCTGAAATTATTGACTTTAACCAGTCAATTGCATTCATAATTTTTCAAATTAATTTCTAAGTCCAACTTAGACTCGGACTAGTCATCTCAGTCAATATTCTTCCAAATTAATTTATCTGGCATAAGTAATTATTTTTATTTCGATATCTCAATAATTATTTCAAAATGCCAAATAATACCAGATATCCAGAAATAGTCAAATTCATTGATTAATTGGTATGTGTATTTTATAAATACACTCTATAATCTCATTAGAAATAATAATTATTTCATCAACTCAATAATTATTTTAATTTCTAATTAATTTGATAATTAATTTTTTGGGGCGTTACAATTCTCCCCCTCTAAGAATTGATTTCGTCCTCGAAATCGCATGCAATCTGAGCACATCAGATAAAGATCTGAAAGAATCTGTACTCAATCTCATTGCAATAAAGAGATTCGCATATCTCTAACTCATATCATGTTCTATCTTCCAAGTGATTTCTTCAACTCTGAGTCTAAGCCACCATACTGAAACCACTAGAATCGACTTGTTCTAGAACTACTTCTCTTTTGGGTACGCAATCTGTATCTGTCATCGGTTATCGATCAATCAAGTAGTTCAAAGTCTCGTTCAATTCGGTCTCATCTCGTCAAAGTACTAAGGAACAATTGTTCCCTAATAAAGCCTGAATCAAGACTTATAACTCTGTCGGAATCATAATCACTTTCTCTGACATCTATGACCATATCAGGTCAAATCATACTCTATAACTGATGTATTTCAGAAACATCATCCTTGAATTAAGACAAATTCGCATTACTCATCGAATATCGCTTCGAAAAGAGTCATCTCTAAACTCTTTAGATAATAGTTCAAATCAGAACATTCAATCAAAGTCATGAATCTTGTCAACTAATGCCAAAATCTAGCACTACGGCTCATGGAATATCCTCTAAATATATGAACAGTCTGCTCTAGATGTCTGTCGACTGATAAGGAATCAACCAAGAATTCTTCGAAATCCTCAAACAAGTCAACAATTCAATCTTCAATCAATCAATCTCAATTTAAACCCAATACACAGTTTAGAATTCAACGGAAACTTATGTCAATCAGACAGTTTCTAACATCTCAAACTCCTCTACTGAGTCAATCTCAACCAAGTCGACATTCATCCAATGTCTTAAAATCAAATTTGATCAATCAACAATTCGCACAATCCCAAAATTCAATATCAAAAAGTTCTTTCTTCGCTATCATTTCATAGGATCACTCAATCATCTACGAGTCACAATCTGTTCTCGCAATCATGGGACAATCAAAATCAAAAGTTCAAAAATTCTCATCGAAGTCTTCCAACATCAATCAATTAATTAATCAAACAGGCCAAAAGTCAATGCCAAAATATCTCATCTGATCAAAAATCAAAAACAACATCGGATTAATCTCATCAGTTGAAAGAACAAAACTATGATATACATCTGTCTGCTCTGGAACTTATTCGGTACCAGTTTCGCTAATTCAAGCTTCTTCTTCTTATTTTCTCTTTCTGTTCCCAAGTGTAGTAATTCACGCAATCAAAATCGAATGCTAAAAAAAACGAGATCAAACATCTCTACTAACACTGAGACTCCAATCTTAATTTTGAATTCAAAATTTTGCTCTTAATCCAAGAAGGGAAAAATTTACCGCAAAATCCATAGATTCCCAAAACAATCATCACAAAAACCAATGATTCATAAGATAATTCTGTTACCACTGTTTCATCGAGTGAATCCTATCAATTCTTCGTAATCATCTGAAATATTCTTAAACCCTAATTCAAATCCACTGCAATTTGTTTCAAAATTTCACCCAACATACCAAAAATCGAACTATCTTCGGACTTAATCGTTATCTGGATCGGTCAACCACGAAATTCAGATAGTGGTATCAATCTCTATTAGTTACGAGCCAACAAAATCGTATGAACTGAAGATATACCTCAAATCATCATTGACTCTCAGAGTCAGAATCAAATTAATATCACGAAAATCGCTCAAATCATTATTATCAAATCGAGTGAATTCTGAACAACAATCCTTGCTAAGTGAAAACAACTCACTTACATTTTTCAATTAAGGGAGAGTGAATCAAATCAGGGCTTCATGAACAAGGAATACGAGCCAATCTATCAATAATAATAAAATCACGTGATCACCCGTCAACGGGTACGACATCATGCCCAATATCAAGACAAACCAAAATCATGGTTATCAACGTGGCCTCACTCACGAGGAATCCGCACGCAGTCATCGATTAGGACTCAGTCCTAAGGCATATTCGAATGTCGCAATCAAAGAAATCTAGATCACTCAAGAATCAAATAATCGAAACTCTCTCGAATCAATATCAATGTCCAGAAAGAAAATTCAAGTTCTCAAGAATTACGAATTTTGGAAATTCAAACTCGGAATTTTAATCGATGCCGAATGGCAATAATTATCGAAGTCAAAGTCATGCGAATCAAGGATGCATAACTAAAATAGGATTCAAGAATCTTCAGATTAATCGAAGGAAAGCTCAACTGTAACTGAATTCGGTGTCTTTCCAAAAACACTAATTTCAACCTCTTATTCTATCGAAAAGAATTTCTTCCCAACAATTCTGAAATTCATGTCTTTCCAAAATATCAATCACAATAACTCCTCAACCACTTCAATACTAGAAATTTGTACAATTTTCCTTAAGACCCAATAAAAGTATCATTCTCGAAAGAACAATATTGGATACATCAATAAAATCTCAATATCATCGATTGAGATCTAATCAAATTCTCAAAATATTCAATTAATCCTAATCATCCCAAAAGTTTAGCATAAGAGTGCTGATATTCTTACTTTCAAAAATATCGCAAAATTAGATCAATTCCCAATAATTCAATCTATTATCAAAATCTAATCACAATAGATCCAAGCAATAGGATACAATCTGTTCATTCATATATCAATCTCATAATGCTATAAACATAAACATCAACTCAAAAGACATAATCAACAAATGTCCTTACTGAGTACATCTAGATCTTAATTCACTTCTACTCAATCTCTTGATATCAAACAAAATTCAAGCTTATCATCTCTGATAAATCGAATCATCTAATCAGAATGGGCGTTTTCAAACATCTAGCTTTGATCTCAGAGTATTACACAACACTCTCTCAAAACTTACACCACATTCTTCACATCGACAAGTCAAGATCAATAGAATTTTTACCTCGAGGATTCTTACCATTCCAATACAATCGCTGCTCAAATCGGATCTCATTCTGAAATTCTAAAATTCTTAATATCGGAGTTCTATCTCTGTTCCGTATTGAGGTTCATCTGATACGAATCAATTCAATCATCGCTAAAAATTAAAATATCAACTCTTACCTTGATCAATCTAAGCCACAATAAACTTCGAGTGGTTTTTAATTTAATATCCTCAAGAATAGATATCATATAATTATATTCTAGATCATCTCATTTTTCATCAATACTGATTCTCAGTTTCGAGAGCATAAAATTATTTTCTCAACAGGGAGATACAATTAATCATGACAAAGACATAACAATTCAGAATGTCATAAATAAAATCTCCTGTAATCTAATCCTGCTCAACAATTCATAAACCTCAACTTCTTATCATAATCCCAATCCTCCGGAGCAAGAAGTCTTCCGTCACAAATCAAATCTAATTTGCTAGCTATCTCAACCATATCGGCTTCACAATTATTATCTCAAATAATCACGTAAGCACAAATCTCGAAATATCAAAATAATCAACTCAGTTTCGATCATCCTCTAATCATCATACTCATGTAATCGCATGAGCTTACAAATTCTCATCTCGAATCAGTTCTGGTACTCTTTCATATAATGCATGCTTAAGAAAAAAAAAATCAATTCACATAATCATGTAAACATATAATTCTGAATCAGTAAAGCATGCTCGCATGTAATTCAGGTAATCAAACACTGAAATCAATCACATGCGAAAGAAATAAATTCATGCGGACTCGATCTACCCCGCTCACTCACTTCTAAATCAATCCAAGAATCTTATCGCTCTGATACCACTTAATGTGAGGACCTCGATTCTAATCAACTAATTTCAAATAGTAAAACAATCATCGACAAATAAATGATCCAATTTTTTTTTTTTAAAAAAAAAAGGAACAGTGCCTCGCTCGAGCGGTAGAAAAATATTCGGCTCGAGCGAGACCATCTCGGGCTCAACTATAAAAATCAATTTTAAACTCGTTCTTCGACATACATCAATTCTAAGAATAATCGGGGTATAAAAATACATGCAGTATTATAAATCAACAATAAAAGCATGCTTCAATAAATAACCGAGTTCTAGAAAAATTATTCGACTCTAAATAGACGCCTCACATCTATCATTCGATCCCAAGCTAACCATGTCGACTCTGACTAGCTCTTGCCCCACCTGTTGTCAAGTACACATACAAAACAAGACAACAGCCGGATAACTCCAGTGAGAATAAAATCCCAATAAAAGCGACGTAACATGCAATATCAAATAAATATGTCAAAATCATGTTATAACATAAACATTATTCGATGATAAATAAATATGAAATGCATGTGCTTAAAAATCGGGATTATCAAATCGGATAATCAAGGGAGACTCGATACTTCGGTTGAGAACCCGAGAACAAGATATCGTATCAACTCACCTACGCTCCCGATCGGGGTGGCAATACGTATCTCAATCCTCTAAACTTCAAGCAACTATAATGAGTATTCGGGTCACTAGGCGTAACTCAACAACCTAGGCCACTCAAATATAGCTCCCGAATCGTCTAAATCCTATCGGGGCAACTCAGCCCATTTCAAAATCAATGGATTTAGGCTCAAGATGAATGCACATGAAACAGATGCAATTAAATCAAATTAAAATGACAATTCTATTTATTCAGACATCAAAATATCGTAGATGTCATCTAATTAATTCATATATTCAAAATCATGAATATAATATCAAAATCATTTAAATAATTCCAAATAAGCAAACTCATGCTTTTCAATTCGAATATATGCATCAATTAATTCAAACAATTTCATATAAACAAAATCATGTCTTTTAAGTAATATTGAAATCAATTAATTAGTCAAATTCTCAGTCAATATCAAATAATCAAATAAACATGCAAGTACGTGATTTTAATCGGGAACTCGAGACCTCAATCTCGCTCGAGTATTCATTCCCTTCGAAATCCACATCAGCTCATGCCTCAATTTTCCAATCTGAAAAAGCTCAAATCCTTAGACTGCTGATTTCTGCCTCTAATTATCATCGACTAGCTTTCAATCGCTTAACGATTTTGAATCTCAACTCGAAACTTGGATATTTGAATTCATCTCGTCGAGACGATCAAAATTGGGTAACACGTCGATGGTCGCCGGAAAATTTGGGGGAGGCGGCGACGCAGCGGCGATGAGCAAATCAACTCCAAAAATTATGAATTTTGGCATGGTTGTAGATCTCAACGAGATGATTCCAACCATATAAGCCACGATCGGAATGGACCACCGAGGCTGCCGGGATCTACAAATTTCAGTCCGGTTCCGGCGACTTGAAAATGCTCCGATCTGCCCTGCGAAAATCTGTGCAGATTGCGTCTGTTCTTTGTCAATTTCCCGATGATCCAACCGTCGGATCTTTGATTTCTTTATACCAATAGCTTCGTCTTGATCTTGGATACAATCTGACCGTTCGGATATTTGATCGGAGCTCCGGTGAATTGACGGAAAAATCAAAAACATGGACTGCTACAGTAAATCCGAAAATTGGGAAAAATTGGGGAAAAAAATCTTGATCTTTGATTTCTCAGTGCGACTTGCTATTTATAGAAATCCGATATTTTCGGGTCTCGCACTAATTTATTTGATACCCAAATGGTAAAATTAGTTCTCAATCTGATATTTTTCTGATATACCCTCTCAACATCAATTAACACCAGTTTCTGAAATTATTGACTTTAACCAGTCAATTGCATTCATAATTTTTCAAATTAATTTCTAAGTCCAACTTAGACTCGGACCAGTCATCTCAGTCAATATTCTTCAAAATTAATTTATCTGGCATAAGTAATTATTTTTATTTCGATATCTCAATAATTATTTTAAAATGCCAAATAATACCAGATATCCAGAAATAGTCAAATTCATTGATTAATTGGTATGTGTATTTTATAAATACACTCTATAATCTCATTAGCAATAATAATTATTTCATCAACTCAATAATTATTTTAATTGCTAATTAATTCGATAATTAATTTTTTGGGGCGTTACAAAATTTTGTTAGTTGCCGTATTTGTTATCAGACGGGACATTTTGCCAGCATTTGCCCTCAGCGAGGTTTTGAGCAATCTCAGAGTGTTCATTATTTTCAGCCACGTCAACAAAACCGATTGGAATTTAATCAGAATTTGAATCAACCTCCGAGGCAACAGGCCTTAATCTTTGCTCTTAACGAGGATCTTCAGGCTCAGGCTACACCTGATTTTGATATAGCAGGTAACTGTTCGATCTTTGATTATTCTACTTTTGTATTGATAGATATGGGTTCCTTTCATTCCTTTTCCATCCAAAAAATTTGTTTGATGCTTTCGTTACCATCTGAGCCGTGGCCTGCTGCTGTTGTTATTCTTCGCCTTTTGTGGAGGAATTGTATTATGTGAAGTTAGTTCGGAATTCTTAACTTCGATTTGATAGGAATAATATTGAACTAGGTAGTATGGTACTTAGGTTATCATATTTTGATTATATTGTCTGTATAGCTGCTTTAACTAAGAACAGGGCAACTGTGCGAGGTTTTAGGAAATTTGTCAGATTCAAATCCGAGATGTTATACAAGCAGAAAGTTATGGTAAGGATTCTCGATAAAATATTCCTTTGATATCCATTTTTTCAATGACCATTTGCTATAGAAATGTGTGGAGGGATTCTCGTTATTTGCATTTGATGTCCTAAAATTTATCCCAAATTTCTTGATGTACCCAAGGTAATAGAGTTTGCTGATGTTTTTCCGGATGAGATTCCTAAATTGCCTCCGATTTGCGAGGTTGAATTCAACACCGAATTGAGAGCAAGTTATCACAGCTGAGAGTTCATGAAGAAACTGTTCCTAAGACTGCATTCAGAGAGAGGTATGGCCGCATTAAATTTTTAAAATCTTATCGTTTGAATTGAATACGCTCCAGCAGTGTTTTTGGATCTTATGAACTGAATCTTTTAGAAGTATTTAGCTGAATTCGTGACTATTCTTATCGATGATTTTCTTATCTATTCAAAGAGTCGTACTGATCTTTCAGAGTATTTGAGAGTTGTTTGCAAACTTTGCGTGCCGAGAAGTTGTATTCTATTGTATTGAAGTCTGAGTTTTGATGAAATCTAGTTTTCATTTGCAATCATATTATCTCTGGAGATGGAATTTTTGTCGATCACCGCAAGACTGAAGCTGGTATGAATTGATCTAGACCGACATATGTACCGAGATTCGAATATTTAAGAGTCTAGCGGGTTTTTATCGCAGATTCATCGAGGGATTCTCTTCTTTTGCGAACCCAATTACTCAACTAACTCAGTAGAATGCGCCTTTTCATCTGAACCGAGTCCTATGAGACCAGTTTTATTGACCTAATGAGGAAATTGACCAGCGCTCCAGTATTCTTTATATCTTCAGATATTGATGATCTTACAGTTTACTGCGATTCTTCTTATCGAAGTTTGGGAAGTGTTCTTATTCAGGGAAGCACGTGATAGCTTAGGAATCGAGGCAGCTGAAACCACATGAGACTCAAGGTCTGATTCCTGATTTTGAGCTCGTAGCGATCTTATTGCATGGAAGATCTGGCATCACTTTCTTTACGAAGAGAATTCCAAAATCTTTTCTAATCTTAGAAGTTGAAGTATTGATTTCACAGTCCAAAATGATTTTGTGTTAGAGGAGATGATTAAATCTGCTGAAGGACTTTGACTGTGGAATCTAGTTCTATTTCGGGAAATTGAATGCTGCGGCTGATGCTTTGAGCCAAAAGATCTGTCCTTTATTTTATCTACTATCGGTATTTCTCTTTTGATCGATGATTATTGCATTTCTGATTTAGAGTTTGAAGAAAATAGGAGGTCTATCAGAATTTTGTTTTCAAGCCGAATCGGAGTTGATTTTGAAGATCAAAGAGCACAGGAATATGATCCGAGCATTCAGAATTCGATAGGTAAAGTCAGATTGGGATACCAGTCTGAGTTTCAGATGGCCAAAAGATATTTTATGATTTGAAGAGTCAAATCTAGTGGGAGCAGATGACGAGCGATGCTTCGAGGTATGTCTTCCGATATTTTTGAACTGTCAGCAGTTGATAGCAGAGAGAGAGCGACCTGATTGTATGTTGTACATTTTATCTGTTCAAAGTGGAAATGGGAGTACATTGGATCAATTTTGTCATGAAGCTACCACGATCAGTCTGAGATTGAGATGCAATTTGAGTATGATTGACCGATTGATGTAATCTTCTACTGTATTCCGTACCGAATGACTTTCAGACTCGATCAGACGGCCGATATTTTGTCAGAACTGTTATCAGATTGTATGGTTTTCTGAATTATACTGTTCAGACCGAGATCCTCAATTTAATTCTCTTTTGATACAGTTTTTAAGAGGTTTGTTGATATTCAATTACATCTGAGTACAGCTTTAATCCTCAGAACGACGGACATCCAGAGTGGGAGATTCAGACTTTAGAGGATATGCCTTGAGTTGTAGTGCTCGACTTTAGCACTAGTTGGCAGAATTCTCGATTCTTGTGGAAATTTTGTTCAACAATTAAAGGAGTATAATGTTGGTACCTTTCGAAGCATTTTACGAGAAGTAATGAAATCTCATTTGTATTGGGATGATTTTTTGGAGTCACCTGAGTTGGGACCAGATATGTTTCGAATTATGATTGAGCAGATGAAGATTATTCTGACGATAATGAAGACGACTCTTGATAGACAGACGTAGTATACAAATTTCAGACGCAGACCTCTATATTTCGTTCAGGGAGACCAAGTAGTTTGGAAGATTTCTACTTTCAGAGGCTTTGACAGGAATTAGAAAAGAGAGAAGTCGTCTCCGACATTGATCGATTCTTCATAGAGGCTGTAAAGATAGGCAATCTTGCCTATAGATTTGCTCTTGTTCCATCTCTTTCTAATATTCACAATGTTTTTGTTGTCTCTTTGTTGCTGAAATACCAACCCAGATCTTTCTTATGTTCTTTAGCTAACGAGACCAAATTTGATGAGATGTCGAGTTCCTTTGAAACGATTGATTCCGATTTTCGACCGAGAAGATAAGTAGCTCCGAAATAGACCGATTCAGTTTGTGTTAGTGCAGTGGAGCCGATACTGATTTGAAAAAAGACATGGGAGACAGATTCCGATATGAAGCAGTGATTTCCAGAATTAATTCGGAGAGGTGTATTCTTAGTGCAGTCTTTGGCTCTATCTCTTATCTTATGTGATTGAACCGTATTTGATTTCGAGAACGAAATCAGTTCTTAGAGGGAAAGAATTGTAACGCCCCAAAATTAGCCTAATCAAGATTATAAAAGATTAGTATTGATAATCAGATTTTATGAAATTCGAGGGTTGAATTGATATTTGATCAGGGACTGAATTGCAATTTTTGAAGAATTCTGGGACTAAAGTATAATTTACCAAATTTGACTTGGTATTTGATTGTAATAAAAGGCTTGAGGCGTGTCATCACTATTTCCTCTTCTCCTTCTTATCCCCTCTCAGTCGATCCTCCATTAGAACGCATCTTCAAGCTTTTCTTCTTCCGGTTATGCACGATCCGTCCGATATAAATCCAATCTGAAGGTATATTCGCGATCACGGCTTCGAAGGCTCCGTTCTACCATAAGTTTTTCTTTGATCAGCTATAATTTTTTTTTAAAGTAGTTGGAATTCGATTATTTTTTGATATGTCGTTCTTGAGCTAGCATAAATCGTGTTTTTAAATACGGATCGGAAAAAGAATGACGTTCGGATTTGTTATGATTTTATAGGCTAAATTAAAAAATAAGGATTTTGAGATTCGTTCGGATTGAGTTGAATTGATGGATTTTTGTAGTTGTATTGAGTTGAATTGGATCGATATATTGTTGTCTGTGGTTTTTTGGCTAGCCGTTCTATAGTCGTTATGCCGCCGGTTTGAGATTTCAGAATTTAGGAGTTTGATTGAGTTTTTGGGCTTGATTTGAATTGGATTGTTTGATATTGACCTCTTTTGTATCTCCGTATAGATTTGGTTGAAGATTGTTGAGTTCAGAGTTCGTGGAATCCGAATCGTCAAAGAATTGATCGAGAATTGCTTGTCCAGATTGAAGCTGCATCGAATCGAAGAAAAGGACAAAGTCAACATCGAAACGAAAAGGGACGAAAACTCGAGTTCGGATTGATTCTCTCACATACATGCATGATTACTTGTTTTGTTTGATTTCATGCATTAGCTGAATTATTTGAATGCCTTTCGATTTTCATATGCATTCATCTTGAGCCGAATTACTTGATTACACATCGAATTAGACGTTTTGGTGACTATAAGCAAGTGCATGGGTTGTTAACATCTCCCAAAGTCTGAATACTCCTTATAAGTTGCTCCAAAGTCTAGAGGAAGCGAGATATACCGCATTCACCTCAATCAGGAAAGTCGGTGAGTTGTGGTGATATATCTTGGCCTCGGGATCCCAATAAAAAGAACGAAATTCCTTTTGATTATCCGATTTTAGATAATCTCAAAACCCGAAGACATGCATTTCATTTTATTGCATTTTGAATTAAGTTGTTGATATACTACTTGAAATTACTTGTTTTATTATCATTATGTCATTTTGAAATACTTGTTGATATTACTTGCCTTGTTGCTTTTACTAGGAATGTTATTCTCGTCGGATTATCCTGGTGTTGTCTTATCTTTAAACATGTGCTTGGAAACAGGTGGGGCAGGTTCGAGTCAGAGGCAGCATGACTAGATCGAGTTGGGAATGATAGAAGTGAGGACTTGGTTTAGAAGTTGTATTAGCTTTTCGAACTTGTTTGTATTATGTTGTAAAACGAAGAACCGATGCAGGTTCTACTCGTTCGATGATTTGTACAACTTGGGAACTTCATGTAATTTTTTACTCTAGAATTGTGGTTTTAATTCATGTTGTAGTATGAGTTTTGAATTGGATTTGAATTGCATCATCTGATGCCTGTGTTTTATTTTTCAAAAAATTTGCAGGACGTGGACCCCGTGCCACCTTCGTGCAAGGGTTCGTGTGTCCTCTGCCTCAAATCTTTAATTTTTGCTTGACATGCATGGACCCCGTGCCACCTCCATGTCCAAGTCCGTGCATACTCTGTCCGAGGCAGTAAGTTGATGATTTTGAAATGACGGGAACGGACCCGAGCATGGAGGGTGCATGGGGTCCGTGCAGAAAATAGAGAGTTGGGGATTTAGTGAATTTTTGTGCACGGATCCATGCATGGAGGTATGCACGGGGTCCGTGTATTTTTGTTGCTTCAAAACCTTTGGCTACAGGTTAATGCATGGACCCGAGCACGGAGGGTGCACGAGGTCCATGCATGCTTTTTAAAAAAATTCTTTATATTTTTGTCCGGACTCTCGGTCGATTATTGAATGATTTATTTTTATTAGATGATTAGAATCAAGGTCCTCAAAAATTGTCCACAAGATTGAGTGTGAGTTGCAGTATGCGATTTCACCCTTTTTTGCATTGTTATATTGTTTATATCTACTTTGTTCTAGCATCAACCTCAAAACTTCTTGTTTCTTATTTAAAGCCTAGACCAGTATTATTATGACCTGGTCTCTGAAGTTTATGTATTGTCTTTAAAGTGACCAAAGATTTATTCCAAGTTTGAATCAGCTCATTTAATTTCGGATTTTTTGATTTTAACTGTTGTTTCTCAACCTGTAGCTCATTATTTTCAGTTTTAAGCTTAGCAATCTATGCCTCTAGATTAGCTTTGTTAGGAAGTTCATTTTTCTTTGCCATAACTTCTTAAAATTCTAAACATAATTTTTTATATTCATTAGTCATTTCGTGCAGTACATTGAATAATTCTTCTTGTGTAAAATCAATGGAGTTAAAACTTAATATATGTTCTGTAGTGACCTGCACCGTGATCACCTACTAATCAGAAGCTTGAGCATGCATGTAATTAATAAACAATCTTAATCAGAGTAAATTGCGGAACTTAAATAAACCAATATCAGAAAAGTATAATCTAGTGGTCAACCCCGCAATCCTGTCTTGGTCACCACCTAATCTTCTCATCCTCAGGAGAACTACCTGCAATATGCCCCATTGAATGGGGTATCCAAAAAACAAAAATAACCGGAAGTGATCATAACACACTTAGTACGAGAGTACGAGTATACGATATTATACATGCATGTATGCAAGTGAATAGGGTACCAAGACACTCAGGTAAAGAAACAAACTCATAGACCGGGCCCAAGGTATATAGTACGTTGCGCCGTCGCCTCAGGAGGTGGCTCATATACCCAGTGGATAATGGTGACCTGATACTAGTACAAGTGTCCAACCATAATGGTGACCTGACACAAGACTTATGTATCCAAACATCCACAAACTCGTAGGGTGAGCGCCCTACTATAGGATATCTCAAGAACATGGGATCGATATGCTCATGTATGCAACATACAGTCATGACATGTTGTATCATATAAATCATGTAATCACATAATAATGCAAAAACATAATACATGCTTACTCAATCTGGATATCTCGAATAATACTTATGTATCATACTAAGGCAGATCCTAGAAGATCCCCTCTAGGTCCAAGCCTACCATTCAGCACTACAATACAAAAATACCATGTATTATCTAGCATGCCAAACATCACCTATAATGCTCTAAAAGCCTTAATAAAACTATAACATACTCCATATTTCCTATAAGGAGCCAAAACCAGAGCTTGGGCACAACCTTTCCACGACTCCTGGACACCTCGCCAGAGCTCCGCCTAGTGTCTGTTATATAAAAAATACTACCTACTCCAACTCTTAAAATAAGAGTACCCAAAAGCTCTTAAAATCGATCTAATATGGGCCAAGGAGTGGATACATTTGCATTTCAAAAATGAGGCCTTTAACCGGCTAAATCGGTGTGATATGAATCTACTGGCAAGCGTACCAGGTCATGTAATAGTAAAGTGGACTGAGAGTCCAAGTATCGATCCCACATGGACTGCAGTCAATTCTCAAGAATTAATTATTTAGCTTAATCTAGACAAAATCATAAAAATCAATTTGATTTAAATAAAACAAGAAAATAAAATAAAAACTTCTGAAGAAATATGAATTAAAATAACTTAAGATAAAAATAATTAAAACGAGACAACCAAGACACACGTAGGTACCAAACAAATCATGTAACATGTAGTTGATTCAGGACTCAGATTTAATCTTAGATCACAGGAATTCTCCTATATTGTTCAAAGGTCTATTTCTAGAACAATCAAACCTACTCAAATATTGACGGATTAATATTTCGTAATTCTAATGAAATTTGAATGCATGAATAACTGTGAGAATTCAGTAAACACCTAAACCGCACATTGAAACCAAATTCTATTTCTAGTCGGTTTTACAATATGTTGATTATCAAAGTGATCAAAATCAATCCCTCCTCCGTCGACTTTGAACCGATTAACATGCGAGCAAACAGTTGATTAGACTATCCATAAGACAAATATAAATCTAACAATCAATAAAATAAAATCAAGTCTGAAAAATCCCAAAAAAACATCCAAGTTTTTACATAAATTTGTTCGGCCCAATCACGCCGTCTTGTTTGAAAACAAAATACTCAATAATTGAAAACAATAATTCAAAAATAAAAATAAGAAGAAAAGAAAAGAAAAGAAAAGATAAATCTTCTCTCCCAAGCCTTGTAGCCTCCTCCCTCGTGTTGTCTGCGCTCTGGAACTTCGGATCCCCCAAAAATATGATATATCTTCTATTTATATGCCCGGTTCCATAAATAATAGATTTTCCTACGCCGCAAGGATTTTCCGGAACAATAAATCTCCCAAACTCGCGCTCGAGCGAGTGGAATTCTCGCTCGAGCGCGCAAAATTAAGAAACTTTCTGGAATTGTAAATCGCGCGCGGGCGAGTTCAAATCTCGCTCGCGTGCCACACAATTTCTGCTGCTAGCGACGATTTTGAAAAATTCATACTTGAGTTCTAGCCGTCGGATCGAGCTAAAATGTAGAAAGCAGCTTCAAAAAATCTTGAACCTCATTCGGAACGGTGGAGATCGGATTTTGATATATCTAAAATTAAAAAGTATTATTTGACCAAGGCTGCTCCGTAATTCACTCTTCAAAAATCCATTTTCCTAAAAAATCAACCCGAGGAGTGAAATACACACACATGCACTAAAACATATAAAAACACACATAAAACAATATGAATGCACACAAAATAGAAATAAAATTATCACGAACTAATGCATACAAAATACACTAATCAACACCCTCATACTTAAACCTTGCTCGCCCTCGAGCAAGAAATGCAAAAACAATATGAAAACAACAACATAAGTAAGAATGAATCATGAACAATATAGCCTCCGATAAGTTTCAACTTCAACAACTAAAAACTACAAACTTCTAATTGTTCACAATACACTGTCAGTTTAACGTAAACGTGTGTGTGTGTCATGTCATTCCAGTTTCGTGCAACTTCAAAAGAATATGTATTTAGAATGCTTAGTGACCTATGACAATTCATTGCAAGTATCACAATCCAGCACTCCGTCTTCTCAACAATCCCAAAATAAAACATGCATTTTCTTGAGATTAATTACGTACCTCCGGATTTTTCACCCGATATTTTTAAGCCCCAATAATTACCCGCAAACTTAGCTATAACTAAGATAGGATTAGACTTTCAATCCCCTCGTATATAACCCGGATGGAGCTACAATCCCATTTAACCCACGAACTTAGCTATGGAAGAATGATTAGAATTTCAATCATTTTTCAATCCCGGATGGAATTGTTATTTTAAAATTTCAAAATTTTTAACCCCATAGAATCTGCATACTTAGTCAAGAATAGAGGATTAGGATTTCAATCCCTTGCTCGTAACCCGAATGGATTTAACTTTAGTTTCAACCAAAAGTTTTCAAAAAAATTTTATAGGTACGCCCAAGATCATACATGCAATGTCTAACAATCATCGGAAATCCAAAGACACTATCATGATCAACAAACATCTATTGTCGTGCAATGGTCAAACAAACACGAACTTCATCAATTACTTCTCTACACTACACCAGTCTAACATGCGTACTTAAAAAGATTCACGATTCAACCAACAGTTTCTCATGTTCAATCAAAAGCAACATTTAAAAAAAAAATATTTAACAACTCCATCATCATAGGCCAACAGTCATCATTCTACTTATTCACATAACACACACACAAAACACAATGATATTCATGATTACGAACAATATGCAAAAAAAGAACTTGACCATATGAATGCAAAAAACAATGATGAAAGAAACAAAATTAAATAACACCCCACCATACTTATCTAAAGAATTGCTCTCAATGCTTCAGAAACAATGAACAGAATGCACAAACAAAGAACAAATGCAAGACGAACAAAAAAAATAGAATGAAACTGAAAAGTGAAACTCCCCTAATTAATTTGCTGGCATCTCCATCATTCTATTCCTCTTCACACTCTAGCAGCAAATTTTTTGAGGTGACAGTAGCAGACTGGGTGAATCGGCATTCACGGCAAACTCGCATGGGAAAGAACAAAAATCAAATAGAAATAAACAAAAACCAAAAATTAAACAAAAGATCAATGGAAAGAAAAAAACTAGGTTGCCTCCAAGTCAGCACTAAGTTAATAGTCTAAAGCCCGACTATGAAGAAGCAACCATCAAAGAGCAGCTGCCGCCCATAGTAAGAATCATACGACTCTACGTATGGGTCTTGATTTCGTTTGCCCTAAATCTTGGTGTGATATATGCAGTTTAAGCTTGCCGGTCCAGCAATACTCGGTATGAATTTTTTCTTTTGGAAGGAGACTTCGAATCTAGACTGAAGCTCATAAAGGATGAAATATTGTAGAGTTGGCGTCAATGGCAAGAACGTATCTTCTAATGGTGGACATGTAAAGACCATTGACGAGGTCAAATCTTTTTCCTTGTATGTTTCTTCCTCATCCACTATCACTTTTGGCTCCTCGTCACATAAAGATTCTTCAAAAAATAGTTCTTCTTGCTCTAGCTCAATTACTTCATTCTCTTGGAAAATCTCATAAATTGGTTCTCTAAGAAGCGCAATCTATTCATCCAAAAGACTCAAAGAGTTGATGCGGCTTTCTAAGAACTTTTTTGTCTTTGCCTGCTGTCGCACAATGTTCTCCAACTGAGCCACATGATCCTCAAAATGCCCTATACACTCTTCTTGATTTGTGTAGTTGAATTGTGGAGGATATTGGTGACTCCAACCCTGCAGTGAAGGATCACAATGCCAATGGTAGTCATCTGCCATATCATTTAACAAGTGCATCGCACTGTCGTAATCTCTATTGAACAAGTGACTGCCAGTGGCCAAAGCTCCATAACATACACAATGTCTTGTTATCTCATCCAATCCACCATAAAAAATCTGCACTAGAGTGTAATTCGAAAAATCATGGAATCGAAATCTGTTTGCCAAATAATTGAATCTCCTCCAAGCAACATAGAATGGCTTCGAATATTGCTGACCAAAACTTGTGAACATCTGTCGATGATCCATCTCCAAGTATCTCACAAGTTAAAAAAAATAATATTAAAATTTAAATTAAACAAAGGCAAGGAAAAAAATGTCTAGTCTCAAACAAATAATATATCCTAATATTAACTCAACAGTCCCCGTCAACGGCGCCAAAAACTTGACCGGCTAAATCGGTGTGATATGAATCTACTGGCAAGCGTACCAGGTTAAGTAATAGTAAAGTGGAGTGAGAGTCCATGTATCGATCCCACAGGGACTGCAGTCAATTCTCAAGAATTAATTATTTAGCTTAATCCAGACAAAATCATAAAAATCAATTTGATTTAAATAAAATAAGAAAATAAAATAAAAACTTCTGAAGAAATATGAATTAAAATAACTGAAGATAAAAATAATTAAAACGAGACAACCAAGACACACGTAGGTACCAAACAAATCATGTAACATGTAGTTGATTCAGGACTCCGATTTAATCATAGATCACGGAAATTCTCCTATCTTGTTCAAAGGTCTATTTTTAGAACAATCAAACCTACTCAAATATTGACGGATTAATCTTTCGTAATTCTAATCAAATTTGAATGCATGAATAACTGTGAAAATTCAGTAAACACCTAAACCGCACATTGAAACCGAATTCTATTTCTAGTTGGTTTTAAAATATGTTGATTATCAAAGTGATCGAAATCAATCCCTTCTCTGTCGACTTGAGACCGATTAACATGCGAGCAAACAGTTCATCAGACTATCCACAAGACAAATATAAATCAACAATCAATAAAATAAAATCAAGTCCAAAAAATCCCAAACAAACATCCAAGTTTTTTGTATAAATTTGTTCGGCCCAATTACGCTGTCTTGGTTGAAAACAAACTACTCAATAATTGAAAAAAATAATTCAAAAATAAAAATAAGAAGAAAAGAAAAAAGAAATCTTCTCTACCAAGCCTTGTAGCTTCCTACCTCGTGTTGTCTGCGCTCTGGAACTTCGGATCCCCCAAAAATATGATATATCTTCTATTTATATGCCCGGATCCATAAATAATAGATTTTCCTACGCCACAAGGATTTTCTGAAACAATAAATCTCCCAAACTCGCGCTCGAGAGAGTGGAATTCTCGCTCGAGCGCGCAAAATTAAGCAACTTTCTGGAATTGTAAGTCGCGCGCGGGCGAGTCCAAATCTCTCTCACGCGCCACACAATTTTTGCTGCGAGCAAAGATTTTAAAAAATTCATATCTCGAGTTCTAGCCGTCCGATCGAGCTGAAATGTAGACAACAGTTTCAAAACATCTTGACCTCATTCTGAACGGTGGAGATTGGATTTGGATCTATATAAAATTAAAAAGTATTTTTTGACCAAGGCTGCTCCGTAATTCACTCTTCAAAAATCCATTTTCCTACAAAATCAACCCGAGGAGTGAAATACACACACATGCACTAAAACACATAAAAACACACATAAAACAATATGAATGCACACAAAATAGAAATAAAATTATCACGAACTAATGCTTACAAAATGCACTTCTCAACACCCCCATACTTAAACCTTGCTCGCCCTCGAGCAAGAAATGCAAAAACAATATGCAAACAAAAACATAAGTTAGAATGAATCATGAACAATACAGCCTCTGATAAGTTTCAACTTCAACAACTAAAAACCACAAACTTCTGATTGTTCACAATACACTGTTAGTTTAACGTAAACGTGTGTATATGTCATGTCATTATAGTTTCGTGCAACTTCAAAAGAATCTGTCCTAAGAATGCTTAGCGACCTATGACAATTCAATGCAAGTATCACAATCCAGCACTCCGTCATCTCAACAATCCCAAACAAAAACATGCACTTTCTTGATATTAATTACGTACCTCCGGATTTTTCACCCGAAATTTTTAAGCCCCAATAATTACCCGCAAACTTAACTATAACTAAGATAGGATTAGAATTTCAATCTCCTCGTCTATAACCCGGATGGAGCTACAATCCCATTTAACCCATGAACTTAGCTATGGAAGAATGATTAGAATTTCAATCCTTGTCCAAGCCCGGATGGAATTTTTATTTTAAAATTTCAAAATTTTTAACCCCATAGAATTTGCATACTTAGTCAAGAACAGAGGAATAGGATTTCAATCCCTTGCTCGTAACCCGGATGTAGTTAACTTTAGTTTCAACCAAAATTTTCAAAAAAAATTTATAGGTACACCAAAGATCATACATGCAATGTCTAACAATCATCGGTAATCCAAAGACACTATCATGATCAACAAACATCTATTTCCATGAAATGGTCAAACAAACACGAACTTCATCAATTACTTCGCTACACTACACCAGTCTAACATGCGTGCTTAAAAAGATTCACGATTCAACCATCAATTTCTCATGTTCAATCAAACGCAACATTTTTTTAAAAAAAAAAAAAATTTAACAACTCCATCATCATAGGCCAACAGTCATCATTCTACTTATTCGTATAACACACACACAAAACACAAAGATATGCATGATTACGAACAATATGCAAAAAAAAAACTAGACCTTATGAATGCAAAACACAATGATGAACAAAACAAAACTAAATAACACCCCCCATAATTATCTAAAGCATTGTCCTCAATGCTTCAGAAACAATGAACAGAATGCACAAACAAAGAACAAATGCAAGACAAATGACAAAAACAGAAATAAACTGAAAACTGAAACTCCCCTGGTTAATTCGCTAGCATATTCATCATTCTATTCCTCTTCACACTCTACCAGCGACATTTTTTGAGGTGACAGTAGCAGACTAGGTGAATCGGCATTCACGGCAAAATGGCATGGGAAAGAACAAAAATCAAATAGAAATAAACAAAAACCCAAAATTAAACTAAAGAGCAAAGGAAAGAAAAACACTGGGTTGCCTCCCAGTCAACGCTAAGTTTATAGTCTAAAGCCCGACTATGCAGAAGCAACCATCAAAGAGCGGCTGTCGCCCATAGTAAGAATCATACGACTCTACGTATGGATATTGATTTCCTTCGCCCTCAATCTTGGCGTGATATATGCAGTTTAAGCTTTTCGGTCCAGCAATACTCGGTATGAATTTTTTCTTTTGGAAGGAGACTCCGAATCTAGGCTGAAGCTCATAGAGGATGCAATATTGTGGAGTTGGCGTCAATGTCAAAAATGTATCTTCTAATGGAGGACATGTAAAGACAATTGACGAGGTCAAATCTTTTGCCTTGTATGTTTCTTCCTCATCCACTATCACTTTTGGCTCCTCGTCACATAAAGATTCTTCAAAAAATAGTTCTTCTTGCTCTGGATTAATTACTTCATTCTCTTGGCAGATCTCAAAAATTGGTTCTCTAAGAAGTGCAATCTGTTCATCCAAAAGAATCAAAGAGTTGATGCGGCTTTCTAAGAACTTATTTGTCTTTGCCTGCTGTCGCACAATGTTCTCCAACTGAGCCACATGATCCTCAAAATTCCCTATACACTCTTCTTGATTTGTGGAGTTGAATTGTGGAGGATATTGGTGACTCCAACCCTGCAGTGAAGGATCACAATGCCAATGGTAGTCATCTGCCATATCATTTAACAAGTGCATCTCACTGTCGTAATCTCTATTGAACAAGTGACTGCCTGTGGCCAAAGCTCCATAACATACCCAATGTCTTGTTATCTCATCCAATCCACCATAAAAAATTTGCACTAGAGTGTTGACCGGTTAAATCGGTGTGATATAAATCTACTGGCAAGCGTACCAGGTTAAGTAATAATATTGTGGACAAAGGTCCAGATGTCGAACCCACAGGGACTGTAAAAATATGAATAACAAAATATATTTATTTCTACTTAATATAGTCTAATCAAAAAGAAGGATTTCAGATTTTGGACTAATAATTAAAATTGCAATTAAAATCAAATTAATTAAAACGCAGCTGGAAAATTTGGATTAATTCAAATGTGGGAAAAGTTCGATCAAGGACACACGTAGGTACCAGAAAATTCATGTAACAAGCAGTCTATCTAAGATATCAGACTTAATCTTAATTCACGGGAATTTTCCTAATTTGTTCGAAAGACTATTTCTAGAACAATCAAACCTATTCAAATATTGATGAACTAATCTTTCGTAATTCTAATAAAATTTGAATGCATAAGTAACTGTGAAAATTCAATAGACACCTAAACCGCATAATGAAACCGAATTCTATTTCTAGTCAGTTTTACACTATGTTGATTATTGAAGTGATCAAAATCGAAACCTCCTCTGTCGAATTGGAATCAATTAACACGCAAGCAAATAACTGGCCAGGAAATTCACAAGACAAATATAAATTCAATAAACAATAAATTCAAATCAGGTCTGAAAATCTCAAATAAACAAACGAGTTTTCTACATCAATTGTCTGGTCCAATCACGTGGCCTTGATCGAATAAAAACTAAAAAACATAATTAAATAAACCAAGTCTAAAATCATAAAATAAAAAATACTAGAGTAGAAGAAAATCTGAAGAAGTTTGTTCCACAGCCGCCGTAAGCTTCGCGCGTACTCAAAAAGACAAAAAGTTTGTAAAAAGAACATAAAATTTCTATTTATAGGTCCGCGCCAATTTGAATCCTCGTAACATTAAAATTCTCGGACTTTGCAGACACGAACACGCGCGCGCGCGTAGCTTTAAAAGTCAGTGGAATCCTAGAACGCCTCGCGGGCGCGCGAGGAATAAGCTCGCGCGCGCGCGACTTCCCTGCATCTCTCTGGAAAACTCTTCTGCGCGCGCACGCGCCTTGGCTCGGATGCCTCTGGAAACTTGTACTGCGCACGTGCGAGCAAGTGGCTCACGCGCGCGCGGCTGTTTCCGCACAGAAACTCCCAAAAATTGCTTATTTTCCTTCAAAATTCAACCAGGAGAGTATAAAGCATACACATAAAATAAAACACTAATAAAACTCACGAAAATAAAATAAATGCATGCAAAATAAATAAAAAATGACATAAAATAATGCATACTAAACACACTTATCAACACCCCCATACTTAAACCTTGCTCGCCCTCAAGCAAGACATGCAAAATCAAAATGCAAAGATACAAGTATGAATGAGTCATGTTCAAAATAGCCTCAAACAAGTCCTAAGCCGATTTCACAAAAACTAAAACAACTTTCGATCGTCCACAATACACTGTCAGTTGAACGCAAACGTGTGTGTGTGCCATGTGAAACATCTACTACTAATAAATGCGGAAAATCTTTTTTTTTTAAACTAAAAATAATAATATACATATACGCCCATACATATATGTATAAACTTTAGAAATAATACTAACAAATAAATTCTTTTAATAATAACTTAAATAAATAAAAATCTTGAAACATGCAATATTAATAAAAATCTGTGACCCAAAATTCAAACTCATGCATGCGGAAATAATCAAAATTAAAACTTTAAAACATGTTTTAAAAACTCTAATAAAGTATCTCAAAATAATAATAACTCTTCCATGCGACGGTCACGGGGCCACTGTCATGCTTGCTCATACATCCTCGCCACCGGTAGGAGCTACAAATGAATTATCGTACTCACCTGTACCATATAAGCATAGTGAGCCTAGAGGCTCAACATGTCTAAACCTTT
The DNA here is from genome assembly GCF_033568475.1 of Henckelia pumila. Classification (NCBI taxonomy): domain Eukaryota; kingdom Viridiplantae; phylum Streptophyta; class Magnoliopsida; order Lamiales; family Gesneriaceae; genus Henckelia; species Henckelia pumila. Next base: position 195,766,494 of record NC_133121.1, read on the forward strand.
GTAACAATGGTTAAAATAATGCATCACATAATCATACTAATACATATAATCATCATGAATATGCATGCATTCTCGTAAAATAATGCACCATGAATTCTTGCTAGCCATAATTATGATCATCATACATACATCATAACTAATCATACATAGCATAAATTGAGCATGTCATAATCATAAAAACTGTGTAGGTCATATCCATGAGTGTGGCTCGTAATCATGAGCGACTGATCAGTCTAAGAACCATCGTACGTGGCGGTGGATAAATTCACCTCTATGCTGGTAGTAAACTACCTCTGTGCCAGTGATAAAACCACTTCTATGCCGGTAGTAGAACTACCTCTGTGCCGGTGGTAAACCACCTCTGTGCTGCCACATCACTTCAATTTCCATAAAAATATTTTTCATGCTCAATTCTTAATCATAAACACATCATAAAATATTTCATTTATGCATGCACTTAAAATATGTCCGTAATATATATTTAATTAATTTTAATAATGAATATACTTATTCTTAAAATAAACTTCATGCATAAAAAAAGAATTAAATATATATTCCGAACTTAGTTAATTTTTATGGGTTGGTCAGACTACTGGCCCCTAAGACTTAAACCCATAAATTCTAAGACTGGCCCAATAATTCAACTTAAGCTCATTAACTTACATTTAAGCCCAAATAATTTATTCAAGCCCAATATGACATACCTGGCCCAATAACAAAATCCAAGCCCATTAATTACTTAGTCTGGCCCAATGACCCAAAAACCGAAAGACTGGCCCAATAATTTCCATGGGCCCAAGGCCCATAAAAATTAATAGACTCACTTAAATAATTACTAAAGCCCAATAACTTAATTCACATGTGGCCCAATTAATTAATTGAACTAGCCTTGGCCCATTTACAGCCCAACTTAATAATTAACTTAAAAATAAAAAATACTCGAGCCCAACTAATATAAACCCAGACTCGGACCCGACTAACATGACCCGTGACCCAACGGACCTGACCCGTACCCAAAACACCAAGCCCGGCCCGCCTAAAGCCTAGACACAACCTTAGCCTTTCTTTCCTTAATCCTAACTCACGCCAGCCCTGAGCGACTTTGGAAAAATTGACCGTGTCGCCTACTCCGGCCACCTTTGGCCGTGAAACCACTGCCCATACTTATCCAACATCCAGACGGTTCTAACGCAACAAATTTTACCTCAAACGGAGCTTTGTAGAAGGATAACGAACCAAAACAATCTACCCCTAGTTTCTGCTCATGTGCAGAACGCGACCAGAAACTTCAGGCCATTCGGCCGCCCATCTCCGGCAACCACCGGCCGGAGAACCACCTGTAATATCTTTCCCAAGGTCTTGGGGTTCTAACCCCACTGGAATCAACCTAAAACATGCCCTGTGGACCGAGAACGATCCAATCTCCCAACGCTGCGCAATCTGCGTGATCTGCTGCACCTAACTTCTTTGGCTTCGGTTCCGGCCCTTCTTGGTACAAACCCCCTGCCTCACTCGATCCTACAGAACCTAGGACATGATCCTAACCACAGCCAACAGCCTGGACCCGAGCCACATGAGAAAAACGTGATCAAACCTTGAAGAAAACAAGAAAACTCATGCACGTGAAGGAGTCTATGAGATTTTTCAGAAGAAGTTCAGTAAATATCATGTCAAATCCATATAGTCTGATGAAAAATGTGAGTAGTAGCTTATATGGTGGTAAAGGAAAGGAATTAAACATGCCTTGTTAATTATAACAAAGATTTATGCGTATACGGGGCCCTGGGACGACGAATGGGCAAAAAACTGGAATAATCCTTGAAGAACTCGGCTAAGGAGGCTGCTATCTACTGAAAAACGTGAGGGAGGAGGTGGAGGAGATGGGGTTGGCGGCTGATGGGGTTTGAGCATAGGGTAGGGAGAGATTTTGGGTGTAATGTTGGGTAGATTAGGATAATAACTAATATAATTTATTTAGAAAGATAATATACCATAAACTTAAAATTTTAAACTCTTAAAATACTTACCAATCTGATAAATAGACCAAAATCCCGAAATAAATAAATAGCCTATTTTTAAAAATTAATAAAAGTCATTAAAATGACTAATTTTGGCTAAAAATCAACCCTTAAATAAATATATAATTAAATACTAAAATTTTCTTAACAAAATACCATAAAATATTTTTTTTTAAGGCTCATAAAATCTCATAAAATATTTTTGGCTCAATAGTTGATATCTCATCCGTCCACGGTCCCGACTACGCGATCAAATCAATAAAATTCTGAAAAATTTAGAAATTCTAAAATCACGGGTTAAATGCTAAAATAAATTTAAATCATGCATATAATTCACATAATAACACATAAATGTCATTTAACCCAAATATAAATTTTTAAATAATTGTTTTTCCTAATTATGCAATGCGAATTTACGTATTAAAATTTCCGGGTGTTACAATTCTCCCCCCCTTAAATTGAATTTCGTCCTCGAAATTCGAATGATCAAATTCTAATAACGAAGTCCCTCAAAATTCTAGTTTACTAACTCCACGATTACTTATCTAGTTCTCAAGTTTCAGTATCTCAAAGTCACGTAATCGCAATGCATAACTAAGTATTTTAAAACTTTGCTAACATAAAGTCTTAAGTCATAACATATTCTCCTGATAAATCATAATAAAACATTTAAAACTTACAGACGGTTAGTGGGATTTCTGAGCTTCACGTGGCAGATGGACACCCTCCAAGAACCGTGCTTTGATACCAATTGAAACATCTACTACTAATAAATGCGGAAAAACTTTATTTATTTTTTTAAAAAAATATACTATACATATATGCCCATACATATATGTATAAACATTAAAAATAATACTAACAAATAAATACTTTTAATGATAACTTAAATAAATAAAAATCTTGAAACATGAAATATTAATAAAAATCTGTAACCCAAAATTCAAACTCGTGCATGCGGAAATAATCAAAATTAAAACTTTGAAACATGTTTTAAAAATTCTAATAAAGTATCTCAAAATAATAATAACTCTTCCATGCGACGGTCATGGGGCCACTGCCATGCTTGCTCATACATCATCGCCACCGGTAGGAGCTACAAATGAATTATCGTACTCACCTGCACCATATAAGCATAGTGAGCCTAGAGGCTCAACATGTCTAAACCTTTGTAACAATGGTTAAAATAATGTATCACATAATCATACTAATACATATAATCATCATGAATATGCATGCATGCTCGTAAAATAATGCACCATGAATTTTTGCTAGCCATAATTATGATCATCATACATACATCATAACTAATCATACATAGCATAAATTGAGCATGTCATAATCATAAAAACTGTGTAGGTCATATCCATGAGTGTGGCTCGTAATCATGAGCGACTGATCAGTCTAAGAACCATCGAACGTGGCGGTGGATAAATCCACCTCTATGCTGGTAGTAAACTACCTCTGTGCCACTGATAAAACCACTTCTATGCTGGTAGTAGAACTACCTCTGTGCCGGTGATAAACCACCTCTGTGCTGCCACATCATTTCAATTTCCATAAAAATATTTTTCATGCTCAATTCTTAATTATAAACACATCATAAAATATTTCATATGTGCATGCACTTAAAATATGTCCGTAATATATATTTAATTAATTTTAATAATAAATATACTTATACTTAAAATAAACTTCATGCATAAAAAAAGAATTAAATATATATTCCGGACTTAGTTAATTTTTATGGGTTGGTCAGGCTGCTGGCCCCTTAGACTTAAACCCATAAATTCTAAGACTGGCCCAATAATTCAACTTAAGCCCATTAACTTACATTTAAGCCCAAATAATTTATTCAAGCCCAATATGACATACCTGGCCCAATAACAAAACCCAAGCACATTAATTATTTAGTATGGCCCAATGACCCAAAAACCTAAAGATTGGCCCAATAATTTCCATGGGCCCCAAGGCCCATAAAAATTAATAGACTCACTTAAATAATTACTAAAGGCCAATAACTTAATTCACATGTGGCCCAATTAATTAATTGAACTAGTCTTGGCCCATTTACAGCCCAACTTAATAATTAACTTAAAAATAAAAAATACTCGAGCCCAACTAATATAAACTAGACCCGGACCCGACTAACATGACCCGTGACCCAACGGACCCGACCCGTACCCAAAACACCAAGTTCGGCCCGCCTAAAGCCTAGACACAACCTTAGTCTTTCTTTCCTTAATCCTAACTCACGGCAGCCCTGAGCGACTTTGGAAAAACTAACAGTGCCGTCTACTCCGGTGACCTTTGGCCTTGAAACCACTGCCCATACTTAGCCAACATCCAGACGGTTCTAACCCAACAAATTTTACCTCAAACGAAGCTCTGTAGAAGGAGAACGAACCAAAACAATCTACCCCTAGTTTCTGCTCACGTGCAGAACGCGACCAAAAACTTCAGGCCGTTCGGCCGCCCATCTCCGGCAACCACCGGCCGGAGCACCACCTGTAATATCTTTCCCAAGGTCTTGGGGTTCTAACCCCACTGGAATCAACCTAAAACATGCCCTGTGGACCGAGAACGAGCCAATCTCCCAACGCTGCGCGATCTGCTGCACCCAACTTCTTTGGCTTCGGTTCCGGCCCTTCTTGGTACAAACCCCCTGCCTCACTCGATCCTACAGAACCTAGGACACGATCCTAACCACAGCCAACAGCCTGGACCCGAGCCACATGAGAAAAATGTGATCAAACCTTGAAGAAAACAAGAAAACTCATGCACGTGAAGGAGTATATGAGATTTTTCAGAAGAAGTTCAGTAAATATCATGTAAAATCCATATAGTCTGATGAAAAACGTGAGTAGTAGCTTATATGGTGGTAAAGGAAAGGAATTAAACATGCTTTGTTAATTATAACGAAGATTTATGCGTATACGGGGCCCTAGAACGACGAACGGGCCAAAAACTTGAATAATCCTTTAAGAACTCGGCTAAGGAGGCTGCTATCTACTGAAAAACGTGAGGGAGGAGGTGGAGGAGATGGGGTTGGCGGCTGATGGGGTTTGAGCGTAGGGTAAGGAGAGATTTTGGGTGTAATGTTGGATAGATTAGGATAATAACTAATATAATTTATTTAGAAATATAATATACTATAAACTTAAAATTTTAAACTCTTAAAATACCTACCAATCTGATAAATAGACCAAAATCCCGAAATAAATAAATAGCATATTTTTAAAAATTAATAAAAGTCATTAAAATAACTTATTTTGGCTAAAAATCAACCCTTAAATAAATATATAATTAAATACTAAAATTTTCTTGACAAAATACCATAAAATATTATTTTTTTAAGGCTCATAAAATCTCATAAAATATTTTTGGCTCAAAAGTTGATATCTCATCCGTCCACGGTCCCGACTACGCGATCAAATCAATAAAATTCTGAAAAATTTAGAAATTCTAAAATCACGGGTTAAATGCTAAAATAAATTTAAATCATGCATATAATTCACATAATAACATATAAATGTCATTTAACCCAAATCTAAATTTTTAAATAATTATTTTCCCTAATTATGCAATGCGAATTTACGTATTAAAATTTCCGGGTGTTACACCATGTCATTCTAGTTTCATGCAACTTCAAAAGAATCTGTCCTAAGAATGCTTAGCCACCTATGACAAATCAGTGCAAGTGTCACAATCCAGCCCTCCATCATCTCAACAATCCCAAACAAAAACATGCACTTTCTTGAGATTAATTACGTACCTCCAAATTTTCACCCGGTATTTTTAATAAGCCCCAATAATTACCCGCAAACTTAGCTATAACTAAGATAGGATTTGAATTTCAATCCCCTCATCTATAGCCCGGATGGAGCATCAATCTCATTTAACCCGCAAACTTAGCCATGGCGCAATGATTAGGATTTCAGTCATTGTCCATGCCCGGATGGAATTGTTATTTTAAATTTTCAAAATTTTTAACCCCATGAGATCTGCATACTTAGTCAAGAACAGAGATTAGGATTTCAATCTTTGCTCGTAACCCTGATGGAGTTAACTTAATTTTCAACAAAAAAATTTTCAAAAATATTACAGGTACATCCAAAATCATACATGCAATGTCTAACAATCATCAAGAATACAAAGGCACTATCATGATCAACAAACACCTATTGCCGTGAAATGGTCAACCAAACACGAACTTCATCAATTACATCGCTACACTACACTAGTTTCACATGCGTGCTTAAAATTATTCACGAGTCGACTGACAGCTTTTCATGTGCAATCAAGAGAAAAAATTTAGCAAAAAATTTTCAAAACAATTTCTCTTTTCCACGCAATCATCATTGGCTAACAAAATTCATTCAACTCGCATCGATTATACAAACATCAACAAAATGAAATGCTATGAATACGACTAGATGCAACTAACGACACAAAACAAATGTAAACAGAATTAACACAACACACGATAACTAAACAACTAAACACCCCCCCCATACTTATCCAAAGCATTGCCCTTAATGCTTCAGAATACAAACAACGACAACTTGAACAAAATGCAAACGAAACAATGAAAAGTGAAACAAAAAGACTCCCTTGGTGACTAATCGTCGTCTTCTTCTTCGAAAATGGAGGGATCCTGTGGTGTAACCGGAGCATACTGGGTGGTATGGTAGACTGTAATGGAAATGGAGGTGGGTAACGAGGTGCCGCTCGAAAGACCGATGTATCAAGCCCCAACTGTGTCGTCATGCTGCGCATCATCTCTTCCACATTATGGAGATGAGTGGAAGTAGCCTGAAAATAATCCATGGCATAGTGGTCGAAAGCGGAACTCTCGACGTCCATGTCCTGCGCGGTGCGGCGAGGAGGAGAGGGCTGAGGCGGTGGTCGACTGCTAGAGGAGATCCCAACATGATGTTTACCGCTATAAAATTCCAAATTACGCTTCGCTTGCTTGGAAGTAGCAAGCTTCTCATCCACGGTCTTTAAAGGCGGGAGGCACTCCTCATCGGGACTAAACTGCACACCCGCTTGGCGACATAGGGCTATGATGGTGTGGGGAAAGTAGAGGCCCACCATCGGAGTCCTCATCGAATAAAGAATGGAATCGTGGACAAGAGTGCCCACATCAAACGGCCACCTCTTCGTGATAGCATATACAAGAATAGCCCTATCTGCCTGAACGTCAACTGTGTGGAGTACGGGTAAAAGTCGTCGGGCAATGAAGGCATACCACAACGCCGGCTCATGTTTCAGAAAATGCTCCGGGAAATGAGTGAACCGGAGGGGATCGTGCCAATGAACACCCGCATAACACATCTCTCTCAACATCAAAGAATAATCCGGATTCTCCTTAAAACTCCTAAATTGTCTATCATCCACAGCAGGAGTATCAAACAACCTATTCAATGTTTTGGCATCAAATGATACAAGTTTTCCTCGGAAAAACGCTTTCGAGTCCTCTCGGGCAGGGGCATTAGCATAAAATTCCCGAACCACCGGAACAATGGCGGGTTCGGGAACTTGACAAAATACAGTCCATTTTCTCTTAATAATCCCCAAAGCAACAAATTCATTACAATCCAAAGTTATTCCACGCTCAGCAATTGGATTGCGATTGAGGCGAGCATGTTCGTACCTTTCTTGGGCTTCCCGAGAGACGAACCTATTGGAGATGTCCGCGGGGGATGAGGAGCTAGCGACGATAGGGCCGGACAAACGAAATCGCTTGACTGGCATGGTGGTGGTCGACCGGAATAGAGGCAGTGATCGGCGGTGGCTGATGGAAGTGAGAGGCGGCGTTGCGTGGTGGTGAGCAATAGAAGGATTTGGGCAAAAATTTGCGGACCCGAACTTGAAGCGCGATGATAAAGTCCAACAATCTGCAAATTACGAGTAAGGATGTCAAGAATACATGGAGGAATTGGAGAGGAAAGATTTGGAAATTTAGGGTTTATGGGAGGTAGGAGAGAAAAGAGGTAGAAAAGAATGGGAGAGAAAGAGAAACTCCCGTCGCTTGCAATTTGCATTCCTCGCGCGCGCGCGAGGAGGAGCCTCGCGCGCGCGCGAGACTTTAAGTGTGCTTCTGGACGATTGCATTGCGCGCGCGCGAGCAAGAGGCTTGCGTGCGCGCGCCCCTTAGTGAGTCTCTGGAGTACTATCCTGCGCGCGCGCGAGGAAGGGACCTCGCGTGTGCGCAGTGCATTAGGGCAGAAACTTTGGCCTGCAAAATAATTAAAACCCAACAAAAATACTTTAAAAAAAATAAAAAAATAAAACCAAAACAAAACTAAAATAAAAACAAACAAACCATAAAAATAAACACTGGGTTGCCTTCCAGATAGCGCTAAATTTATAGTCTATAGCCTGACTGTACCTCCCTTTTAAATTTAACGGGTCTTGCAAGTCGACGGTGGTCTGTATTTGATCCAAAATACCACCACGATAAACTTTTATTCTTTGTCCATTAACTTTGAATGCTCCTGTGGCAGGACTATAAATTTCTACCGTACCATACGGCATTACTTGCTTGATAGTAAATGGTCCTGACCATCTCGAACGTAGCTTTCCTGACATGAGCTTCAAACGTGAGTTATATAATAAAACAGTTTGTCCTACCCCGAACTCACGGGAGACAATGCGCTGATCATGCCATTTCTTGGTCTTGTCTTTGTAAATTCTGGCATTTTCATAAGCATCCAACCTAAACTCCTCAAGTTCATTCAACTGTAGCAAACGTTCTTCACCTGTAGCCTGCACATCAAAATTCAGAAATTTAGTAGCCCATAGTGCTTTATGCTCAAGTTCAACAGGAAGATGACACGCTTTGCCATATAACAACCTAAAGGGAGAAGTTCCTATAGGTGTTTTAAAAGCAGTTCGATAGGCCCATAACGCATCATCTAATTTATTCGACCACTCTTTCCTATTCGAATTCACCGTTTTTTCAAAAAAAAATTCAACTCCCTATTAGAAATATCAACTTGCCCACTAGTCTGAGGATGATAAGGTGTTGCCACCTTGTGAGTGACCCCATATTTTGTCAAAAGTGTATCAAATTGCTGATTACAAAAGTGGGTTCCTCCATCACTAATTATGGCTCTAGGGGTACCATATCTAGAAAATATGAATTTTTTCAAAAATTTCACAACAACCCTAGAGTCATTCGTCCTACATGCAAGTGCTTCAACCCATTTAGACACATAATCGACCGCAACCAAAATATATTTGTTCCCTTCAGACATAGGAAACGGTCCCATGAAATCTATACCCCATACATCAAAAACTTCACAAACAAGAATATTATTTAGGGGCATCTCGTGTCTCCTAGAAATATTACCAATTTTCTGACAAGCATCACAAAAAATCACATAGGTATATGCATCCTTAAACAAATAACGCCAATAAAATCCCGAGTGAAGTACTTTAGCAGCGGTACGACCCGCGCCGAAGTGACCTCCAGTCAAACCTGTGTGACAATGTGAGAGTATAGATCTTACCTTTTCCGCTGGAATACACCTACAAATGATACCATCTGCACAGATCTTAAATATAAAAGGGTCATCCCACAAAAAATATTTCAACTCAGAGAAAAATTTCTTTTTCTGTTGATAAGTTAAATGCGAAGGAAGAAACTTACTTGACAGATAGTTAACGATGTCTGCATACCAAGGTAAATTAGATACCTCAAACAACTGTTCATCAGGAAAATCATCATGAATCACTTGCGTTTCAGCTCCTTGATTTTCCAAACGAGAAAGGTGGTCCGTAACTTGATTCTCTGCGCCCTTCCTGTCAACAATTTTCAAATCAAATTCTTTCAACAATAAAACCCAACGAATTAACCTCGGTTTAGCATCCTTTTTGCTCATCAAATACTTCAATGCCGAATGGTCCGTGTGAACTATGACTTTGCTTCCCACCAAATAAGACCTAAATTTATCCAGGGCAAACACGACTGCGAGAAGTTCTTTTTCAGTAGTTGCATAGTTCAGTTGGCAGCTGACAGTGTGATACTGGCGTAGTAAATCACATGAAGTACTTTGTCGCTCTTTTGTCCAAGCACGGCTCCTAATGCAGTGTCATTGGCGTCACACATCAACTCAAACGGTAGATTCCAATCAGGCGCTACTATCACTGATGCAGTTGTTAATTTTTGCTTCAAAATCTGAAAGGCCTGCAAGAACTCAGCAGAAAAATTAAAAGGCACCTCTTTGATTAACAGATTAGTAAGGGGTTTAGCAATAGAAGAAAAATCTTTAATAAATCTCTTATAGAAACCCGCATGCCCAAGAAAACTCCTAATGCACTTCAAATTCGTGGGAGGTGGAAGTTTTTCAATTACTTCAAGTTTTGCTCGATCTACCTCCACACCTACCTCAGACACCTTATGTCCTAAAACAATGCCCTCTTTTACCATGAAGTGACATTTTTCCCAATTTAACACAAGATTGCTCTTCTCACATCTCTGCAACACTTTTTTCAGATTAAATAAACATGCATCAAACGACGATCCAACCACATAGAAATCATCCATAAACACTTCTATAAACTTTTCAACCATATCATGAAAAATATCCATCATACACAGCTGAAAAGTGGCAGGGGCATTACAAAGACCAAACGGCATTCGTTTATATGCAAAAGTACCATAAGGACAAGTAAAAGTGGTTTTATGTTGGTCCTCAGGTGCTATAGGAATTTGCATATATCCGGAATACCCGTCCAAAAAATAATAAAACGCATGCCCTGCAAGTCTCTCAACCATCTGATCAATAAAGGGAAGGGGGAAGTGATCCTTATGGGTGGCATCATTTAATTTCCTATAATCAATACAAACCCGCCACCCCGTAACAGTTCTAGTAGGAATCAATTCATTATTTGCATTTTCGATTACAGTCATCCCTCCCTTTTTAGGCACTACTTGAATTGGACTCACCCATTCACTATCAGAAATAGGATAGATAATACCTACATCAAGGAGCTTGATTACCTCCTTTTTCACTACCTCTTGCATTACCGGGTTGAGTCGCCTCTGTGGTTGAGTAGATTTCTTGTGCTCTGCCTCCATCAATATTTTGTGCATGCACATGGTTGGACTAATCCCCTTGATATCGGCCAAGCTCCATCCGATGGCTCTTATGTGTTCTCGAATCACCCGCAACAGTTTTTCCTCCTCACAACCTGTCAAAGAAGATGAACAAATTACTGGCAGTTTATCATTCTTTAATAAATACAAATATTTCAAATAAGAAGGGAGTGGTTTTAGTTCAAGAGTAGGGGGCTCCTCGGTGGATGGATTCAGTGGTTTTGGAGTATGGTTAAGCTCCACCATCTTGGTATTGATGAGTCTATCGAAGGGTAGACTTCAATCCAAATATCGTGCTACTTCATGAACTTCCTCACTGACATGCTCTTCATCAGTTGTACATGTCAAACATATTTCTAATGGATCCACAGACAACTGTTCCTGCAGAGAACACTCTACCAAATCATCAGTAATATCAATTTTGAAACAATCAGAATTGTCTGCAGGATATCGAATGCCCTGAAAAAAATTAAATATAACTTTATCATTATTCATACGCAACATCAACTCTCCCTTATGCACATCAATCAATGCTTTTCCAGTGGCTAAGAACGGTCTACCCAAAATAAAAGGGATCTCATGATCCTCTTCCATATCAAGTACAACAAAGTCCACTGGAAATATAAACTTATCAACCTTAACTAACACATCTTCTACAATCCCCCTTGGATATTTTATAGATCTGTCAGCTAATTGCAGGGAGATAGTAGTTGTCTTAACTTCACCAATTCCTAGCTTTTCAAAACATGAATAAGGCATAAGATTAATACTTGCACCGAAATCATATAAAGCCTTGTTAAAAAATGATTTTCCAATAGTGCATGGAATTGAAAAGCTACCGGGATCCTTAAGTTTTGGAGGGAGTTTATTTTGTAAAATAGCAGAACATTCCTCCGACAACTTCACAGTTTCAAAATCAACAAGTTTTCTTTTGTTAGACAAAATCTCTTTCAAAAATTTTGCATAACTGGGCATTTGAGCCAAAGCGTCTGCAAAGGGAATATTAATATGAAGCTTTTTGAAAATCTCTAAGAATTTTGCAAATTGATTATCCAATTGTAGTTGCTTGGCACTTTGGGGGAAGGGAAGTTTACTCAAATCAATATTCTCATTAATAATTGGGTGAGAGGACTTACCTTTCTTGCCCGTAGGCGTCGAGTCTGACTGGTTTGGCGCTTCCTCCAGCCCTTTTTCCTTGCTTATACTGCTTGCTTCCTCATCCTCAGTATTTTTCTCCACAGTATCTGCTTGCGATCTAGACACCGCCAGAATAGCATTGACATCCTTGGGATTCCTCTCAGTATTGCTAGGCAACGATCCTGCTGGCCTGGTAGACAGCTGTGTTGCTATCTGGCTCATCTGTGTTTCTAACTTCTGCAACATTGCCTCCTGGTTTTGTAGACGGGTCTTAGTACCAGCTACATATTTCATCATGATTTCTTCAAAGGAGGGCTTCTTCTCGACTGGCTTCGATGTTAGTTGTAGGATCTGCAGCTTTCCAAGAGATGTTTGGATGGTTCTTCCAGCCAGGATTGTAAGTATTGCTATAGGGATTGTACTGTTGTCTCCCTTGATTCCCCATAAAATTCGCAGCATCAACTTCAAATACTTGATGTTCGTCAGGCTATTGAACTTGCACTTGGTTGACTGAAGATGTCTGCATAACTGCCATCTGATGGGTAAGAGCATCGATCTTGGCATTCAGTGATGTTAGTGCATCGACTTCTAATACTCCAGCCTTTTTCTCCTTTTTAGCATCTGGCCATCCAATGTTGCTTTCAGCCATATTTCCAATGATTTCCCATGCCTGTGCCGGTGTTTTCCTGAATAGGCTTCCATTAGCAGCGGCATCCAACATGGATCGAACAGATTGATCAGCCCCATTGTAGAAAGTCTGAGTCTGCTGGCTCTGAGTAAGATTATGTTGAGGACACATCCTCAACATCTTTTTGAATCGAGTCCAAGCAGCATGTAAAGATTCAGCTTCTTTCTGCCTGAATGAGATGATATCGGAGAACAGTTTAGCCATCTTTGTAGGGGGAAAATACTTATTCAGAAAGGTCTGAACAAGTTGATCCCATGTAGTAATTGATCCAGCAGGCAAATCGTCTAGCCACTCAACAGCTTCTCCTTATAGAGAGAATGGGAATAACCGCAGTCGCACTGCATCAGATGTTACCCCATTCACCTTGAACGTATCGCAGATCAACAGAAAACGCTCCAGATGAGCGTAGGGGTCTTCCACAGATGTACCCCCAAATCTATCTTGCAATTGAATCAGCTGAATAGTAGAGGGTTTCAACTCAAAATTATTCGCCTCAATAGCGGGGCGAACTATGCTAGATCCATAGCCTTCAGTTGGCGTACGGATAATATCCCAAACAGTACGGTTGTCTGCCATCTCTACTTCAGACTCAGATTCTGACTCTAGTTCAAGATTGATAGATTTCTTGGCTTTTCGGATCCTGCTAAGCGTGCGTTCGATCTCCAAATCAAGTGGTAGTAATTTCCTTGATCGAATGCTATGCATGCACAACAGAAGGTGTTTGAAAATCACCAAGAAATTATAGTCAGAAATTAAGAAAATAAATAAGGTCTAATCTCAAGCGAAATAAAAATTCTGATATCAAACAGTCCCCGGCAACGGCGCCAAAAACTTGACCGGTTAAATCGGTGTGATATAAATCTACTGGAAAGCGTACCAGGTCAAGTAATAATATAGTGGACAAAGGTCCAGATGTCGAACCCACAGGGACTGTAAAAATATGAATACCAAAATATATTTATTTCTACTTAATCTAGACTAATCAAAAAGAAGGATTTCAGATTTTAGGCTACTACATTTTCCCCCACTTACACTATGTTTGGCAACCTAGATTTTGGGGGATTTTATGGAATTTGGATTTCAAAATCCCATTTCTATCGTTTGGCAGGAAGACTTTAAAAAAGGAATTTGGATTTGTTTAGGAATTCCTAGGATTTTGTGGGATTTCAATCAGTGTAACCAAATCCTATCAAATTTGACAATATTTCATGGGATTTGGATTTGAAAAGAAAAATAAAACACCGATCAAATATTCTTATTCTATTTTACCCTTTCTTTCTCACTTCATCGATTCATCTTTCTCATCAGTCATCGCTTCTTCCATCAAATTCAACCTGGTTAGAAAAATTGTTTTACTTTAATATTTTGATCGACACATTCTTTTATGTACATATATTAACGTTTTGTTTTGTTTTTTTTTCAGATTTTTGTTGCTTGATCGTTTAACAGAACTGGTAATTATTATATTTTCTATTTTTTTTTTTGCTTGATCGTTAACAGAACTGGTAATTATTATATTTTCTGTTTTTCTCTTTTATATTCTTGGTGAAAAAAGTGTATCATGTATTGCATCTAACTTACGCTTTTTTTTTTTTAAGAATCCTTACCTGTGTGTGCCTCTGTTTTTTTTTTTTTAGAATCCACTACTTGGGTATAATCATGTAAAATACTAAAATACTGTAGTATGGATGATATACAATTTATTGGATGCAATAATTATAGTGCATGTGTGTTGCACCTACCTCTGCCTTTTTTTTCAGAATCCTTATGTGTGCTTTTATTGTGTTGTTATATATGATCCATGTATTTTGTTATATATGATCCATGTACTTTCATTCCTCATAATGTTTTGGTAAAAAACATTTGTGTGTTATTTGTAAAAAATTTTGAATTGCACGTACATTTCTGAATTCAAGTTGGATTTATGTAATGATTTTCATATTTTATATATATATATATATATATTATTTTATAGATGGATAGAGTCAAAGAATCAACTCGACGATCACAGATGACAGTTATAGCTGTAATAGCTTGTGTTGCTTACTTGAATATGTTGTTATATAAAAATAAGAGCTACATAAGTAGCATTATATAAAAAAATATTTGAAAAGAGATATACTTAGGAAGGATTTAATGCATCGTATTGAAATCGATGAAAGAATTCGTGGGGTGGTTCGTATGGGACCAACTGCGTTTATGAAATTTGTTGCACTATTACGAGAGAAAACTTTCCTCAAAGATACTATTTACAGTAGTATAGAAGAACAATTTGCAAAAAAATGTATATTGTTGGGCAAAACGAAAGTACTCGTTTGATGGGATTTATATTTTTACGATCTGGTGAAACCATCAGTCGGCATTTTTGTAAAGATCAAGAAATTTTCGTGCATGCAATTCCAAATGCATTTACACCAAGAGTTATGTAAGATTAATTACCTCAATTAATGTTGTCATTAACTCAAGAATTTGGAAAGCCAAAGGACCAACCATGAAACTTCCACCATCAATGATCATTATGGCCATGATTAAAGACTTTTATGGCCATTAAGAGTGTCCTTTCACCTTATAATCTCCCTCACCTATAAATAGACCTCAAAGTTGATGGAATTAGATACACCAAACACAAGTTTTTCTCTCAATATCTCCCAAAATTTAGTAGCTATAGTGGTCGAGACTCTGCCCAATTTTCGAAGCTAGAGTAGTTTGTATTCAAAGCAAGTAGTCGAGCAAGAGTGTTGTTGAAAGTCCTGATCGAGGTGTCATTCAATTTTGAGTTAGGGTTCTGAACAAAGATCCAATATACTTCAATTTTTGTGGGACTCAAGTAAGTGGGCTTTTCTCAAATATATTTTGATAAAATTTATATATGCAAATGAGCTATTGTTTTTAACTCGCATTTTAAATCTAGAATCCGTCCAGTATATGTTTTATATTTGAAAGTGTGTTATTTTAAAATCAATACGATGTGTTTTTGTGTAGCACTGAAAGTTTATGAACTAGTGGTAGGAGTATATATTCCGAACATACCTGATTCCTGATTCCTCACCCTTTAGAAGATAAACATATAAGGAGCTGATATCAGTTTGCCACAAAAATTTATAAAATGTTCAGTGCATAAGTTATACTTGTTATTTCTTGAAAACCGGAATATTCCTGTATTTTGTGTGTGTTTGAGATTTTGGAAAATAATATTTTTACATTATGGAGGATTCGTCCCCCACTTACTGAGTGACACCCATATCACTCACCCACTCAAAACCCCCTCTCAGATAAGAACGAGGAAGAACTTGAGGACGATGAGCAGAACCAGTTTTGGGGATGGTGAAGATTGATTGAATTACATGTTATTTAGTTTCTGTTTCAGTTTCATAAGCCGCTGCGTTTTAGCTAGTTGATTTTTTAGTTATCTTTTTATTCCGCTGCGTTTGTCAGACAACGTATTGATCTGTATGATTTGAAGTTGTAAGAACAATGAAATTCCATGTTATGAATGAATAGACTGGTTTGTATTATGAAATCTGTACTTCTGAGGCTGGTTGTTTAATGTGAAAATGTTAAATAAAGCCGATGTCAACTAGGCCCGGTTTCGGGGTGTGACATTGAAGTGGTATCAGAGCCCAAAACCAGGTTCATAATCTTGATGGAAAATTAAGATTTAGAATGACAATGATTCACTTAGGAACTAGAAATTATGATTGATTGACTTGGGAATTAGTATATCAGATTTAGAACCAGAATGATTCACTTGGGAACTAGTATATAAGATATAGGAGAATGAATCATTTGGGAACTAGTGTTATGATAAATGGTGAATTTGGAACTATGATTTAGAATCACTTTGGACTAGTAAGTAAGATTGAGAATGGGAAAGAACCACTTGGGAACTAGTATTATGTTTAAGGTTAGTAGGAAATTTTAGAATGGTTATTTTAGATTTATGTGTAAGAGTGGGTGCCCAGTGAGCCAACTGTGTGGCTATGGGCTTTGTTGACTCTTTGTATAAACAATCTTTTGTTTAATATTATTTACACTTTTATGGCAATGACTTTATATTACTTCATATTGTTATATTGTGATATACTATTGTTGTTTTGATAAAGACCTTGAATATACTATAGTGTATGTAAGATGTGGTAGAACATGGAGATGTCTATCATGAAATACATCTTATAGTCACTGTATATTCTAAAACCGTTCCTAGTCGATTGAGCCGTCCGATAATAAGGATAAGGATCGCTCGAGTTTGAGACTAGCATTTGCGATGCGGAGTACCACGTTTCATTGGTAGGGAACATGGAGATGTTCGAAGCATGCAAATGGATATTCATAGGATGAATAGTCGAACTACCCTATCCGGACTTTCCAAGTGGTTATCACTTATCGAGTGGATAAAGTCCGCGGTTTTGGTTGTACACCATTAGTCCTTACGACTTGAAACATCATGGAGACTCTATATGCTAGTACTGTGCTTTGACTCGTTTACCGACTCTGAGGGGGTCATCAGGTGTCGAGATTGGGTACAGTTACGACACATATAGGAGTCAATGCATTGTTGTCAAGGATTCACCACATACTTGCGAGTGTGGATATCCTATGCGATCTGAGGAGATATTAGTGTGACAAATCTCTGGCCAGAGTACTTGATGTGATTTAAGAAATGGTTTCTTAGTAGCACATGCGATGTCACTAATTTGATCTTCAAGATGCATTGCATAGTTATCGAATCTTGAGCGACTCTCGATATACCAATGGTTGTTGATTCGATCGGGATATATGGATGAAGGGACCGTACTGTACGCTAACCAAAATCTACTGGTTCTTGTAGGCACTATCAGTGATACCTAGGGAATCATGGGGCGATGTTGCTAGGCGCTTTACCATGATTCGTTGGGCAAGTCGGAAAGTGTTGTTCCGAGTCACAAGGAGTTGTGAGCCCACGGCTAGCTGTATCCCTGAACCATTGAGGGTCACACAGTGTAATGGAGTTTTAATCCCCGTTGAGATAGTTAAATTTAAAGAGTTAAATTTAATGAACTAAGGAGTTGGACTTCTTAAATAAGAGTAAGGGAGTAGGATTTCCTAAAATGACATAGGGATGGACATTTTTGGAAACCACTGAATTCGGATTCAGGAAAATTTATTTTGACTTTAAAACGTGCAGAAATGGTTTCTGTGCACATTGGTGAAATCGTTTCATCAATCGGAGTCACGATGAATTTTATATTAATTTCTGAACGAGCGGGCTTTGCTTGTCGGGCCCCAGCTTATGACTAATGGGCCCTAAGGTGTTAGTGGCCTGCATTATAAATAAGTTATTTCAGTACAGAAATTACATACAACAGGTCATATTTTGAGAGCAATTTTCGAAAACCCTACCCTCTCTCTCAAACATATTTCGGCCGCCCCCCTTCACTCTGCCCGAGAAAATTCCGGTCTGTGATTTTGAATCGCGGTCAGGAATAACGAATCAGATTCGTGTAATCTCTTCGCAGAAAACTTCTGATAGATTTTCTAGTGCAATCTATCAGAGGGATTAAACCTCTGTTCGTGGACCTGATTGAAGGCGTTCATCGGTTCCAGGGAGAGACAACAAGAGCAGAATTGTTCTGTTGGTGTCCATTAATCTCGTTGCGAGATTTGAGGTAAAATTTATATAATTGTTATTTAAATTTTACACACACGTAATTCAATCGATGAACGGTTGATACCCATACCATGGAAACGTTCCATGAAAAATTTTTAAACTTCCGCTGCACCGGGTATCAATCGTAATTGGTCTGGGAACTCGCCAGTTTTCCAACAGTGGTATCAGAGCCAGGTTGCTCAGATCAATCGATTGAATAATCAATTGTACAAAATTTTTGAGTCTCGGTTTATGAAACAAAATAAATATTTTTAATAAAAAAAAAAAAATTTTTTCGGGGCAAAACCCGGGCAGCGATTGGATCGCTGCCCGGTGGGGCAGCAATTGTTGCTGCCCCGGGCGGCGCACGGCGCCGCCCAAAGGGGGCGCATAGCGCCGCCCAAGGCGGCGACCGTCGCCGCCCAGGGCGGCGCACGGCGCCGCCCAGGGCAGCGCTGTGCGCTGCGCAGGGCAGCGCTCGGCGCTGCCCAGGGGCGGCGCTCGGCGCTGCCCAGCGCAGCGCTGGGCGCTGCGCAGGGCGGCGCTCGGCGCCGCCCAGGGCAGCGCACGGCGCCGCCCAGGGGCGGCGCCAGGCGCTGCCCTAAGGGGGCAGCCGGGCTGCCCCCGGCCCGCGCCCCGGGTGCGGGCCGACCCGGGAGTGTCCCGGGTGGCCCGCGGGAAAAATTAATTTTTAATTTTTTATTAATTTTAATATTTAAAATTTTATTTTTGGTCCGGTCAAAAATTGTTTTTGATTGGTTCACGAGATTTCGGATCGAATTGTTCGAGTCCGTAAATTTTAAAATTGATTTTGGATAAATTTGAATTTTTGGAAAATTTTAATATTTTATCCGTAAATTGAATTTTGAAATCAATTATTTTGGTACAATTGATGATAAGATATGATCTTATGATATATTAGATAAAATATGATTTTATTTGTAAAATTGGATTTTATAGATAAAATATGATTTTATTTGATATGGAGATAAAATATGATTTTATATGTGAAATGTGATTTTATATATAAAATATGATTTTATCTTGTTTAAATTTGAATTGCCACAGCATGTTATCCAATAAATTAATTTTGAATTAAATGTTATTGGATAAGGATGATCGATTGCCATGACCAATTTTGTAGGTGTATGTTAGGAATTTACATTTTGTCTTTATTGTTGTTGGTTTTATTAATGGGCCTGGTTTATGGCCCGATATGAATGTCATATGTAATAAAAGTGGGCTTGGTTTATAGCCCGTTCCCACCCCTAAAAATGTATCCCCTACTTGTCATTGTTATTTAATTGTAAATACATTAGATTTAGTGGGAGATCAAGATTTGAAGATGGTGGGTCCAGCAGACAATGAAGACTGAAGAAATGTAAATTGGAAGCATATGTAATAGGATTGCATTTGCATACTGCATATTACCTAGGATTGGACTAAGACCCGTGATTGGCAACCACGGGTCAATTAGAAATGGAATCGATCATCCTATATAATATGTGATATTATGATTGTATGCATGTTTAGACATAAATTGCGTGAATCCGGCAATGCATGCAATAAATTAAAAATGATGAGACAAATATTTTTATAAATAAAATCCCTCATTTTAAATATGATTTAAAATTTATATCAAGATAAATAAAGGAAATTTAAATATTGTTTAAATGTTCCTACCTTCCATCAACGGTCAATGTATGTGATGCTACCCGCGGATACGGTCCGGCTCATATTATTGGGGGGGCCCGTTCGTCGGAAAGCTGTACATTGGATCGACAAATGTTGTAAGTTGGGTGGAACTCCCATGGGATCGGCTCATATTATTGGGGGATCCACATGGTGACCGTCCATCACAACTTAATATTGATGGGTCATCTTGACATGTCACTTTAAACGGCGTCATATTATTGGGCCCTTATTGGACATGAGGTAAATACATGGGGGTTGCTTTGGAAGCAATTGGGCTCTACCTTTTGAGAATTATGGTTGGCTGATATTATTCGGGACCATAAGTTTGTCAATTGGACTCCATGTTCTCACTAAGGAAAAAGTTTCCCGTTTTCACTAGAGGGTGGTGAAATCGTTAAAATAGTGGGAGTGAGATTCATAAAATTAAATTCGCCTATTTTATGTCTTAGTAAATTGTTAAACAATCATTGATATATGTCTGTTTTTCCTTTTCAGTATTTCATACAATGAATTCGCGAAATCCTTTATTCTCGATCCTCGAACAAAACAAGCTGACTGGCGCCAACTATACGGAATGGTTCCGGAAGTTGAAGATTGTCTTAACTTCGGAGAAAATGCTCTACGTGTTAGAGAAAGCACCTCCGAAGGAAGCACCAGCTGACATAAGTCCGGAGGAATTGGCCAAACTTGATGCATGGTGTGACCATGACATCAAGACCAAATGCTATATGCAAGCCTCGATGTCTGATGAACTCCAGAGGCGATTTGAGGACACGGTGAATGCTGCTGACATTCACACGCAACTCAAGGAACTTTTTGGGGCTCAGTCGAGGGCTGAAAGGTTCTCTACTGTTAAGGAGTTGATGACGTGCCGCATGCGTGAAGGGACTTCGGTCCGTGATCATGGGGTACGAGTGATTTGGCTCATACAGAAGTTAGCGACCCTTGATTTGGTGTTGGAGCATGAACTCAATGTGGACTTGCTGCTTCTATCTCTTCCTTCTTCATTTGATGGATTCGTGATAAATTTTAATATGAACAAGATAGAGGCCACCCTTGAAGAGATGGTCAATATGCTCGTTACATATGAATCCACACTTAAGAAGGATAAGCCAGCTTTCTTGGTGGGCTCCTCATCTTCTGCTAAGAAGGGGCCAAGTATGAAGGGCAAGAAACGTTCTGCCCCACCCAAGAAAGTGGAACCCGAGAAGAAGCAAAAGACAAAGGCTTCAAACGATGGAAAATCCAAGGATGTTTGCCATTACTGCAAGAAGCCGGGTCATTGGAAGCGCAACTGCAAGGAGTATCTTGAGCAGTTGGGAACTGCAAAGGGTATGTTCTATATCGAAATAAACATGTCACTTAATACAACTTCTTGGGTATTGGATACCGGATGTGGTTCTCACATTTGCAATGATTTGCAGGTGATGACAAGAAGTCGCAGGCTTAGAATGGGTGAGACCCAGCTGAGGCTCGGGAATGGTTCCAGAGTTGAAGCTACGGCCATTGGAGATGTTTGTTTGATTTTGCAGAATGGTTTTAAATTATTGTTGAGAGATGTTTTATTTGTGCCAGATTTAATTAAAAACATTATTTCTATTTCTATGCTTGATAGAGATGGTTATTCTTGTAATTTTGTGAATGGGATTTGCAGTATTTACAAGAATGAATGTTTAATTGGAAATGGACAACTTGAAAACGATCTATACAATTTAAAACTAAAAGACGTTCCAGTGAATTGTATTGACAAACCGGCAACAACAAACAAAAGGAAAATCGATAGTCAAAACCCGGCAAACCTTTGGCACGCTAGACTAGGTCATATTTCCTCAAGGAGGATGAACAAGCTAGTGGGAGAGGGCATGTTTGATATGTCTGATATTAACTCTCTACCTACTTGTGAATCCTGCCTAAAAGGGAAAATGACTAAATCTCCTTTTAAGGGGAAGCCTGAACGTAGTCAAAATCTGTTGGATTTGATCCATACAGATGTTTGTGGTCCATTTAGAGTAGGGACTCAACATGGCCACACCTACTTCATTACCTTTACTGATGATTATTCTAGGTATGGGTATTTATATTTAATGAAATATAAGTCTGAAGCATTTGAAAAGTTCAAAGAATTCAAGGCTGAAGTAGAAAACAAGCTAGGTAAAAGTATTAAAGCACTTCGATCGGATCGAGGTGGAGAATACTTGAGTACCGAGTTTTTGGACTATCTAAAAGAGAATGGGATTCTCTCTCAGTGGACTCCTCCTATGACACCACAGCTTAATGGTGTATCGGAGCGCCGTAATCGAACTTTGTTGGACATGGTTCGATCCATGATGAGCTTCACTGAGCTTCCACCTTCGTTTTGGGGCTATGCGCTTGAAACGGCGGTATTGTTGTTGAATAACGTCCACACTAAAGCAGTGGACAAAATACCATACGAGTTATGGAATGGCAAAGCTCCTAAGTATTCATACTTGAGGATTTGGGGATGTCCTGCTTACGTGAAGCGGACAGTGGGAGATAAGTTGGATAGTCGATCCAGCCTGTGTTATTTTGTGGGGTATCCGAAGAATTCAATCGGATATTATTTCTATTATCCTGCTGAAACAAAGGTGTTTGTTTCGCGGAATGCCACCTTCTTGGAGAAGGAGTTCTTATTGGATAAGAAAGGCGAGATGATGGAACTCGAAGAAGTTCGAGAAGAACCCGAAATACAAAATAACGATCCCACACCTCAGGAACCATTGCTGGACACGCCTGCACCTAGAAGATCCGAGAGGACTTCTAGACCTCCAGTTCGATATGGTCTTCTTCTTGAAGAGGGTCAAGATGAACCCGACATTGGATGTGATCCAAGAAGCTTCAAGGAAGCAATTTCTGATGCGGATTCGAATTTATGGCTTGAAGCTATGCAGTCAGAATTGGATTCGATACATACTAACCAAGTCTGGACTTTAGTGGATCCTCCCGATGGAATTGTTCCAATAGGGTGTAAATGGATCTACAAAAGAAAGCTTGGGCCTGATGGTAAGGTATTGACCTACAAGGCGCGATTGGTGGCTAAAGGTTATACTCAAAGGCAAGGAGTTGACTATGACGAAACCTTTTCACCAGTTGCAATGTTCAAGTCCATAAGAATCCTTATTGCCATAGCTGCATGGTATGACTATGAGATATGGCAAATGGATGTGAAGACTGCTTTTCTTAATGGAGACATTAAGGAAGAAATCTATATGAAGCAGCCTGAGGGGTACACATCCATGGGAAGCGAGCATAAGGTATGCAAGCTTCAGAGATCAATTTATGGTCTAAAACAAGCATCAAGAAGTTGGAACCAGAAATTTGATGAAACAATTAAAGACTTTGGTTTCATCAAGAACCCGGAGGAACCTTGCGTGTACAAGAAAGTAGTTAAGGATGCGGTGACATTCTTAGTACTTTATGTTGATGACATCCTACTCATTGGGAATGATGTAGGGATGTTGCAGTCAACAAAGATATGGTTATCAGGTAGATTTTCGATGAAGGATTTGGGTGAGGCATCCTACATTCTTGGGATACAGATCTATAGGGATAGATCTAAGAGAATGATAGGACTCACTCAATCAACCTACATCGATACCATATTGAAACGGTTTTCAATGGATGGGTCCAAGAGAGGACATCTACCCATGTGTCATGGAGTTTCTCTATCCAAGTCTATGTGTCCCAAGACTGATGCAGAGATAGAGAATATGACACATGTACCATATGCGTCAGCTATAGGTAGTATCATGTATGGGATGATATCTACCAGACCGGATGTAGCATTTGCTCTGAGTGTCACGAGCAGATATCAGTCTAATCCTGGTCAGATGCATTGGAAAGCCGTGAAGGACATTCTTAAGTACTTGCGAAGGACTAAGAATATGTTCATGGTTTATGGAGGACGAGAACTCAAACTGGAAGGCTATACCGACTCTAGCTTCCAAAGTGATGTGGATGACTCGAAGTCAACCTCTGGATTTGTGTTCATGCTCAATGGCGGTGCTGTCTCTTGGAAGAGTTCCAAGCAGGACACCACAGCGGATTCCACCACTGAGGCTGAATACATTGCAGCATCAGCTGCTGCTAAAGAGGCCGTTTGGATGAGGAATTTCGTCCAAGAGTTGGGCGTCATTCCTGAATTTGTTGGTCCAGTCCCGGTGTACTGCGACAACACGGGTGCCGTTGCTCAAGCAAAGGAACCAAGGTCTCATCAAAGATCCAAACACGTACTGAGGAAATACCACATAATCCGGGAGATTGTGGAAAGAGGAGACATCAGTGTCGAACGAGTGGCCTCTGCAGACAATATCGCTGATCCACTTACTAAGCCTTTGCCAGGACCATTGTTTGACAAACATCGCGAAGCAATGGGTCTACGTAGTATGACTAGTTGGCTATAGGGCAAGTGGGAGATTGTAAGAGTGGGTGCCCAGTGAGCCAACTGTGTGGCTATGGGCTTTGTTGACTCTTTGTATAAACAATCTTTTGTTTAATATTATTTACACTTTTATGGCAATGACTTTATATTACTTCATATTGTTATATTGTGATATACTATTGTTGTTTTGATAAAGACCTTGAATATACTATAGTGTATGTAAGATGTGGTAGAACATAGAGATGTCTATCATGAAATACATCTTATAGTCACTGTATGTTCTAAAACCGTTCCTAGTCGATTGAGCCGTCCGATAATAAGGATAAGGATCGCTCGAGTTTGAGACTAGCATTTGCGATGCGGAGTACCACGTTTCATTGGTAGGGAACATGGAGATGTTCGAAGCATGCAAATGGATATTCATAGGATGAATAGTCGAACTACCCTATCCGGACTTTCCAAGTGGTTATCACTTATCGAGTGGATAAAGTCCGCGGTTTTGGTTGTACACCATTAGTCCTTACGACTTGAAACATCATGGAGACTCTATATGCTAGTACTGTGCTTTGACTCGTTTACCGACTCTGAGGGGGTCATCAGGTGTCGAGATTGGGTACAGTTACGACACATATAGGAGTCAATGCATTGTTGTCAAGGATTCACCACATACTTGCGAGTGTGGATATCCTATGCGATCTGAGGAGATATTAGTGTGACAAATCTCTGGCCAGAGTACTTGATGTGATTTAAGAAATGGTTTCTTAGTAGCACATGCGATGTCACTAATTTGATCTTCAAGATGCATTGCATAGTTATCGAATCTTGAGCGACTCTCGATATACCAATGGTTGTTGATTCGATCGGGATATATGGATGAAGGGACCGTACTGTACGCTAACCAAAATCTACTGGTTCTTGTAGGCACTATCAGTGATACCTAGGGAATCATGGGGCGATGTTGCTAGGCGCTTTACCATGATTCGTTGGGCAAGTCGGAAAGTGTTGTTCCGAGTCACAAGGAGTTGTGAGCCCACGGCTAGCTGTATCCCTGAACCATTGAGGGTCACACAGTGTAATGGAGTTTTAATCCCCGTTGAGATAGTTAAATTTAAAGAGTTAAATTTAATGAACTAAGGAGTTGGACTTCTTAAATAAGAGTAAGGGAGTAGGATTTCCTAAAATGACATAGGGATGGACATTTTTGGAAACCACTGAATTCGGATTCAGGAAAATTTATTTTGACTTTAAAACGTGCAGAAATGGTTTCTGTGCACATTGGTGAAATCGTTTCATCAATCGGAGTCACGATGAATTTTATATTAATTTCTGAACGAGCGGGCTTTGCTTGTCGGGCCCCAGCTTATGACTAATGGGCCCTAAGGTGTTAGTGGCCTGCATTATAAATAAGTTATTTCAGTACAGAAATTACATACAACAGGTCATATTTTGAGAGCAATTTTCGAAAACCCTACCCTCTCTCTCAAACATATTTCGGCCGCCCCCCTTCACTCTGCCCGAGAAAATTCCGGTCTGTGATTTTGAATCGCGGTCAGGAATAACGAATCAGATTCGTGTAATCTCTTCGCAGAAAACTTCTGATAGATTTTCTAGTGCAATCTATCAGAGGGATTAAACCTCTGTTCGTGGACCTGATTGAAGGCGTTCATCGGTTCCAGGGAGAGACAACAAGAGCAGAATTGTTCTGTTGGTGTCCATTAATCTCGTTGCGAGATTTGAGGT
Source organism: Henckelia pumila (assembly GCF_033568475.1). Lineage (NCBI taxonomy): Eukaryota > Viridiplantae > Streptophyta > Magnoliopsida > Lamiales > Gesneriaceae > Henckelia > Henckelia pumila. The sequence goes on from NC_133121.1 coordinate 195,792,906, forward strand.
AAAATTTATATAATTGTTATTTAAATTTTACACACACGTAATTCAATCGATGAACGGTTGATACCCATACCATGGAAACGTTCCATGAAAAATTTTTAAACTTCCGCTGCACCGGGTATCAATCGTAATTGGTCTGGGAACTCGCCAGTTTTCCAACATTATGTTTACTCAGTTTTGGGGCTATTATTTAGGTACATGGTCGATAGAAATATTTAAGTTATGATTTTGAATTTATACAGAATTATTTGGGAGCTAGCATTCATTAAATTATAGATACGGATTTTAAGACTTGGTTTTTGAAGTTTAGGTTATTTTAATATATTTGGTTATAGATCAACATCATTAGGATATTTTTGACTCCAAGGATATAATACTATTGAAATCTCGGAATATGATGACAATAAATTTTTGGGATAGAAATTGCAAAGAGGTGTCAAGATTGTTGAATTCCGACAAAAGGCCAATGCAATCCTCTATACACTGAATGCATTAGTTGGAGACCAAGCTGATCCAAGTTTCGAGGAAGAAACTTCAAATAAGGAGGGTGGAATGTAAAGATCAAGAAATTTGCGTGCATGTAATTTCAAATGCATTTACACCAAGAGTTATGTAAGATTAATTACCTCAATTAATGTTGTCATTAACTCAAGAATTTGGAAAGCCAAAGGACCAACCATGAAACTCCCACCATCAATGATCATTATGGCCACGATTAAAGACTTTTATGACCATTAAGAGTGTCCTTTCACCTTATAATCTCCCTCACCTATAAATAGACCTCAAAGTTGATGGAATTAGATACACCAAACACAATCTTTTCTCTCAATCTCTCTCAAAATTTAGTAGCTATAGTGGTCGAGACTCTGCCCAATTTTCGAAGCTAGAGTATTTTGTATTCAAAGCAAGTAGTCGAGCAAGAGTGCTGTTGAAAGTCCTGATCGAGGTGTCATTCAATTTTGAGTTAGGGTTCTGAACAAAGATCCAATATACTTCAATTTTTGTGGGAATCAAGTAAGTGGGCTTTTCTCAAATATATTTTGATAAAAGTTATATATGCAAATGAGCTATTGTTTTTAACTCGCATTTTAAATCTAGAATCCGTCCAGTATATGTTTTATATTTGAAAGTGTGTTATTTTAAAATCAGTACGATGTGTTTTTGTGTAGCACTGAAAGTTTATGAACTAGTGGTAGGAGTATATATTCCGAACATACCTGATTCCTGATTCCTGATTCATCACCCTTTAGCAGATAAACATATAAGGGGCTGATATCAGTTTGGCACAAAAATTTATAAAATGTTCAGTGCATAAGTTATACTTGTTATTTCTTGAAAACCAGAATATTCCTGTATTTGGTGTGTGTTTGAGATTTTGGAAAATAATATTTTTACATTATGGAGGATTCGTCCCCCACTTACTGAGTGACACCTATATCACTCACCCACTCAAAACCCCCTCTCAGATAAGAATGATGAAGAACTTGAGGACGATGAGCAGAACCAGTTTTGGGGATGGTGAAGATTGATTGAGTTACATGTTATTTAGATTTGTTTCAGTTTCATAAGCCGCTGCGTTTTAGCTAGTTGATTTTTTAGTTATCTTTTTATTCCGCTGCGTTTGTCAGACAACGTATTGATCTGTATGATTTGAAGTTGTAAGAACAATGAAATTCCATGTTATGAATGAATAGACTGGTTTGTATTATGAAATCTGTACTTCTGAGGCTGGTTGTTTAATGTGAAAATGTTAAATAACGCCGATGTCAACTAGGCCCGGTTTTGGGGTGTGACAATTTTCATAATATCTTGAGGGCAATCATATCTCTTCAAGATCAATTTATGATCCAACCTGATGGAAATGAGGTCTCAATTGAAATTTTAACAATCCAAGATTCTATCCATATTTCAAGGTAAAAATATATAGATAAAGCTTTAATAATTGTTCTATTAAAATATTTTAGTCATATTTAATTAAAAATAACATAATTTTGAGACATATGATAGGATTGTGTTGGTGCAATCGATGGAACATATTTTCGTGTTAAAGTATCTAAAGAACATGTTGCAAGATATAGAGGAAGAAAAGATTTTTCCACACAAAATGTGTTTGCTGCATGTACCTTCTACTTGAGGTTTACATATGTGTTACTTGGATGAAAAGGTTCTGCAGCTGATGGGCGTGTCCTTGAGGATGCACTTGATAGAGAGGATAAGCTAAAAGTTTCAAATGGTATTTCATCATACATACACTAATAAAATGTAAAAATAATAATAATAATAAATATATATTAACCCTCAATTAATTTTGTAGGTAAATTTTATCTTGTCGATGCTGGATTTATGCTAAGAGATGGTTTTATCGCTCCTTTCATAGGAACTCGGTATCATCTAAAAGAATATAGTAATCGTGGGCCAGAATCTCAAAAAGAAATATTTAATCACAGGTATTCATCTTTGAGAAATGCCATTGAAAGAGCAGTCAGTGTTTTAAAGAAGAGATTTTCAATTTTAGCTAGTGGTGCCGAGCCTAACTACAACGTAGAGACTCATTCAGAAATTATATTAGCATGTTGTATTTTACATAATTTCCTCATGGGAGTAGAACCCGATGAAAGATTGATTGTCGAAGTCGATAGTGAACTAACACATGAAGATATCGTGAATGAAGAAAATGCAAATTCTCGTGGTAGATCTGAAAGCAGCAAGCATGGAATAATGATAAGAAATAGAATAGCACAAGAAATGTGGGAAGATTATGCATGTGGTCTTACTTAAAATATTTTGCTTGTCATGTACTTTTGATTTAATAATATTACGGTTGTTTATTTGATTGTTATGTAAAATTTATTCTTATTTCTTGCATGATTCCTTATTCTGTTTGCTTTACGGAAAAAACACTAATTAGAATCATTATACATTTTAATATTTTATGGTATTTTTTTATATGATTTAAGCTTTGTAATGGTTATTACATCTTAGGAAATGAGTACTGACGTTCAAGCTGTTGAAGCTGTCCACTACAAAACTTGGACTCAACAGATGGATGAGTTTTTGCTTGATTTTTTACTAGAACAAAAGAATCAAGGACAAAAACCAGACAGAAATTTTTCTCAAGTTGCATACAATGCTGCTATTGAAGCTATAAATTCAAAATTTACTATGAAAGTAAATAAAGACAACGTGCAAAATAGATTGAAAACTTTGAAAATAAATATGATTATTGCTTTGGATGTGTTCAAACGAGGTAGTGGGTTTGGTTGGAATGACATAACAAAACAAATTTAAGCACCTGAGGAGGTTTGGGATGCATTAATCAAGTTATGCATTGTTATTTTGTTCATGTTCGTTTTCTTGTATTTTTTTCAATTGTTATTGTTTTAAAATAATAAAATGTAATTAGGTATATCCTGATGCTAAACATGTCCGAAATGTTGCAATTCCTTATTTTCCTGTGCTGCGAGAAATATTTGAAAAAGATAGAGCTAATGGAAAAGGAGCAGAAACTGGAAAAGAGAAGGCACGTCGTTGGGCAAGAGAGGGGAAAGAGCTGAATGGTGGAAAATCTTCACGAATAGAAGAGATCGATCAGTTGGTTGCCGAACAACAGGTACATTTAGAAAATTTGGAAGATTTTGAAGAGGAGAACTTTAACAAATGGTTATTCCCCATTCATCGTCCACAAATAACATTTCTAAAGCTGGCAAGAAAAAAATGTCAAAATTTGATGAAATGAATGAGATATTTGATACTTTGAATAACACAATATCACAAATGGCTAAGGCAATGGATGCCAATGAACAAAACAAACGTCGGTGTGAAGAGATATACACTGAACTGACAAAACTTGATAGAGCAGATGAAGGTTTCCTTTTTGCAGCAAGTGATTTTCTTGTGTCAAATCCAAATGCATCTGATCTTTTCTTGAGGATTCCACATCATGCTCGTCGTCGCTGGTGGAATTGGAAAATGAACAACTCGTCTTAGGATAAAATTTGCATTTGATTTCGAAATAAAAGTTAGGATATTATTGGATTCATTGACGAATTTATTGATGTTTTAGATTGCATTTAGTTTTTTAGAAAAGATATTTTCTAGAATTTAGATTTTCAAAGTTTAATGTGTTCCATGACTTTTTATTTCTTTATTTACGTGCACTATGATTAACTATTCAAATGTTATAATTTTTGTCTTTAAAAAACTTTTGATAATTTAATTTAAAAGAGGACTTATATAGGGTAGTATAGTAAAAATTATAATTCCAAATTCAAATCCTTTTTTTTCCAAACAAGAAATGGATTTGTAAATACCATTTTTAAATTTTAAATCCAAACAAAAAATGGAATTTCAAATACATGGATTTTGAAATCCAATTCCAATTCCAATTCCAATTTCAAATCCAAATCCAAATTTTTAAAGAACCAAACACACTGTTAAGATAATTTCGTCCTTGAAATAAATCTTAAGTACCGAAATGGATCAGAACAACAAGTTCTTTATTCTCTCATATCATTTTACAAGATCCTTCAAACGATTCAGTAAACATAATGGTCTTTCCACACAAGTCAGATCTGTATCCACTGTCCCTTTGGGTAGTTGTTAAAACTCATCTATCACATATCATCTTAACCGTGATACATATATGACATATTGTGAATTTTAGACCCATATAACAACAATACTTGTCTGAACTAAATCTCATGTATTGTCTAATATACCAATTAGATCAATAAATTCCATAGATACTTTCCTGGTTAAACAGCTATAGCAACACTCTGAGAATTAACTCTTGGTTTCTCAATATAAATTGTTTCCCAAAATTTCTTTTTCGAACATTGAAATATCACATCCTCATTTGCACCACTGGTCAAATGGTATTTCACCATTTTTACTGTGATAAATTTTTAATTACTACCCAATCATTGAAACCTGATTCCCCCAAGCTGATCAAAAACTCAGAATACAGATACTATATCCAAACTGATCATCAGTCTCCATATGATCGGTTGTATTTCAGTGACAATATTCCTTAAGACATTCTAGAAACTCCCCTAGAATCTGGGAACAAATTCTAAACTTTCCACCTCTGGAAATGCTTACAGATAAGACATGAAGATTCATGATCTCCCGAATGTGTAATCAATCACTACTGTCAAAAGTAACATATCGATTACACAAAAGTATTATGTTGTCTTGGTGAGTCAATACATAACAACCCTAATTGTATCATAATTCCACGAGAATACCGGCAATTGGTTCACAAATTTATTATGATAATTCCTATTTCCACTCAGGAATCGATACCCATGATACAAACATCTGGATTGTTGATGTTCAGTCTAAATCACTCAACATCGAGAAACAAAATGCCTCATTCTCTTTTACTAGAATTGAGTACCCAAATTCTCATACTAAGGACTTGTACCGTTTCATAATACTTGTGACAACGCTGTTGTTCACAATTCCCGATTTCCTGAACTCTTAAGGTTCTCATTGAATCCCGATTAATTGATTCTTGAAACCTTAAATCACAAGCAAAGTCATTCTATATACCCATCATTCGATAATCTAGCACATCCAATAGACAACCTGGGAGATTAGTGGCAATAATTATGCCAGACCCAAAACTACAGGTCCTATCTTATGTATTTCCCTTTGTCTAAACACTTGATGCAATCTTGATAGATTCCCTGATCAATCATGTGTTTATCAGATAACTCAAACAATATCACTAATTCTAGATCATCACTGTTTGCAATAAGCATAAGAAACCTGATAATTTCCTTGCAGTGACATTCCACTGATCCAAACACTGGTTAGCTTCACTGGAATTCTTTTAAATCTGATATTCAGATTTTGAGTCAAATCTCTAAAGATTGGACTGACACTCGTATCATCATATCTCACAACTAGAGAAATCTTTAATCATGATACTAGATCTTAATACCTGGTAACCCAAGTTTGTCCATGTATATGTATTTATCATAATAAACTATCCTGATAATCCTATTACATCTTAATTACTATCTCAGAACACGTACTTGTTCTGCAATAGCTGATATTCATCTTGGAATCTATAGTGTCTATTTCTGACTAATTTAGACGATAGTCACGAGTAATCACTGGGCACTAACCTTGCACCAGTCTAAATACTTGAAATTGTACTTGAAACGACCCTAACCTCTACTTTAAATTAATTAATAAAGAAAAACGCGGGTTTTAAAAAAATTTCAGCATGACCTATCTGTTTATATTAAAACCCACCTGTCACAGACAGCAAACTAAAACACAACCGACATCACTAAATAACTAGACCGAGGAAAAAAAAGAACGAGAACCTGAGAAAGAGATACGACATTTCAAACAACCAAAAATTAAACCATTTGATATTTACATGCCCAACAAAAATCCTAAAAATCCTTACATTTACATTTATCCCATCAACAAAATAAAAGACTTTCAAGCATCAAAGTCTGAATAACTTTTGCGGAATTCAAGCATAGGTCGGAGGGATGTGTCGTTCCCGCATCGCAGTCCACTCGATAGTCCTGCCCCTCGATCTCAACAATAATCTAACATGCACCAAGCAAGCGTAGTGAGTCTAATGACTCAACAAGTATAAACCGTGTAATAATAAGGGTTAAAAATACATGCGGAAATACTTAAAATATTGTACATATAATACTTTGAAACTTACTCCGAAAAGTTGTATGATAAAAGAGAATGAGACTAACTGCATGAAATGAACTCACACAAAACTCACACTTTTTAACTTGGAACATTCTTAAACTTTACTTGAAACTTTACTTGAACTTGCTTGAAACTTTCCTTAACTTAACTTTTCTTTTCTGTGAATTTAGATCATTGATTGTGACGTTTTCTTTGATTTTGATCGATCATGGCTGCAGTATACTATGCCGGCAAAAATGGCAAGATTTCTCCCGTTAAACACCACATTGCCCCTCTAAATGGTAAGGAAAGCCAGGATTTCTTCCAACTCGTCCAAACCCCTCTGTTGGCAAGGGAAGCCAGGATTTCTCCCAACTCGTCCAAGCCCCTCTGTTGGCAAGGGAAGCCAGGATTTCTTCCAACTCGTCCAAGCCCCTCTGTTGGCAAAGGAAGCCAGGATTTCTCCCAACTCGTCCAAGCCCCTCTATTGGAAAGGGAAGCCAGGATTTCTCCCAACTCGTCCAAGCCCCTCTGTTGGAAAGGGAAGCCAGGATTTCTCCCAACTCGTCCAAGCCCCTCCGTGTCACAGATCAACACACTTCATTCAAAAATTTCTTTTTACTTTCTTCACTTTAAACTTTAACTTTACTCGACTCGAAGGCAAGACTCACACACACAAAAATGCAACTTTATGGAATGAAAACTCAACTCAAAATGAGAACGTTGGGTGGGTAAGTGGCTGCACCTAAGATGGTTATCCAACTTATACCCCATTCTTCCTCAAACATGTCCTATCCCGAGCAATCAAACCAAAATGCCCTTAACTCGATCTTACCTTAACCGAATTCTATCCCGCTTGAATCGAAACTCTCTAAACACTTCATACTAACCCAAGGACTAGGTTATGACCTCCAAATACCACCCGAGAAACCCGATCAAAACGGATTTCTGGGCAGCCCACAAACTTGACAAAATTCTGCACTAGTCACCCCAACTTGATAAATTCCTAACTTGACCAAAACTAACTCGATTCGCTCCCAAATCGAACCGACACGACCACAACATCCTAAACTCGACCTAGGACTAAGCCATACCCTGTCCAGACCTCTTTATCCTATCCCACCAGACCAAACACTTGAGATAAATCCACGACAACCAAAATTATGCTCTAGTCCAAACTCATATTAACCTCTTATGAACTCATTCCCAATGAATTTTACTTATGATCAGACCTTACCTCACACCAAGAGACACCTCTAGAACCAAACTTAGCCCCTAGACCTCATGAGGCAGCGGTAAAAAGTCACCCAAAGTCGAGCCCAACTCAACCTTACTCCCCTTGATCACCAACCAAACCTCAGGCCTCAAACTCTCATACCCACACTTGGACTACCCCAAGCACATTCAAAACACCACAAAGAGACCACAAACCACTAGCTAGGGCAGCCCCTTCAACACCATAACCAAGTTTTTGAAAATTCCAAATAAACTCACATCAAAATGCAACAAAACTTTAGCCAACAAACATGACAATTGTATTACATTATATTCACCATAACAAAACTCCAAAAACATTACAAACACATCAAAAACTCAAAATATAGGCTGGTACAAATTCTGAAATTTCTGGATTTTTTGAAAATGCCCATCATCCTCCAAGTTTCAATACAATTCCATCAAACAACTCATTTAGCTCCAACCTCAAGAGAATTTTCGAAATTATGGCATGCTTCATTTCTGGATTTTCAAAAAAAATCGAACACCAGCTCAATCATGTAAGAAACATTTCGAAATTTTCCAAGAGCATATCACAAAATATCATAGCTTGCTTGGTGGCCAACAAAATAGTCTATACTTGCCTATTCCTTGAAGACACAAATGGGATGAAAAGACAGCTGGAATGAAGCGAGAAACACAGCTGCTCGACCTCCAAGGAACGTGCTCCAGTCGGCTATGGTGGTGGACGGCGATCGGAAAAGAAGAAGAAGAAGAAAAAGAAGAAGAAGAAGAAGAAGAAGCCGCCGATGGGTTGGGATTTGAGAGAGAGTGAGACGGCGTGAGGGTTCTTGGGGGCTAGGGTTTAGGATTTGGGTTTTATTTTGTGTTGTGTTGGAATGAAAATGAAATGAAATGAGGGGCAAATGAAATTTTAAGTCTAGTGTGTAAAGTTAAAAGTGATACTCAAACTACCAATAAAAGTGCTACTATTTTATTACAACTTTAACACCATTAAACTTTGCACTTTTAAAATTTTCTAAGTTTGAAAATCCAAAAATTAAAATATTAAATAGGGAATTTTACTAGTCCGGGTTTGAAAATGCTAACATTTTGGAAAATTCTAAAATAAGCTCAAAAATACCTTAAAGGCGATTTTGGTCACCCAAAAAATCTTAAAATTAAAAACTTGATTTATTCTCCTCAAATCCTCACAAATCTCATATCTTGGAAAAATCTCGGAATTTAACCGCCAAAATCCACCATCACCGTAGGCCGGAACCGAAAGTCACTGAACTAAAAAATCTCAAGAATAATTAACTTAAATATTGGAGCAACTTAAATTTTGAGGGAATTTAAAGCAACTAACTCCAAGAAATTAAAATCAATACTTTAAATATTTTGATGTCACAACTATAAGTAAAATATTTAAATAACAAATAGAGCGATTAAAATAATTTAAAAAAACTAGACGAACGTTTAAAAGAAATTTAAATAAATACACAAGCGAAAAAAAAAACCTTTAAAACGAATTGGACAGTTAAAATCATTTAAATAAATAAGCTAGACATTTAAATAATTTAAAATAACTAACCCCTAAACTTAAATTATTTAGAATAAATAAGTTGAGCAATTAAAAATCATTTAAATAACTATTAGATAAGTTCAAGTAATTTTAAATAAGTAAACGTAATAGTTAAAATCATTTAAATGAATAAACTAAATAATTAACATCATTTAATTAAGCAAACTTAACTTTTAAAATATTTAGAACAATTAAGTTGCACAATAAAAATCATTTTGACAAATAAACTTAAAAAAATTAAAAACATTAATTAAATAGTTAGTAAAATAAAATCATTTGAATAAATAATTAATATTTTATTAGCACATAATTCAAATAAATAATTTAAATCAATTAAACTTAAAATAATAATCCTAATATTTATTTTTATTAAATCCAATGCATGCGATTTAGTAGATTGGATTTTAGGTGCTACAGTACTATTCCAATCAGACATGAACACCTAAGTGCTCACTCTTTCATCATCCAAGTGGATTCTCATACTGCCGAATCCATGTTGTAACTTAGCAAGCTCATGACATCCGTCAAACACAAACTAGATCAATCATCTGGTAGATCACAAATTATTCTGATGCAAAATGTTCCTAGTCAGGAAACACATATAACAACACAGTTCTATCCACCAATAAGATCAAGTATCTTTTTCATGGATATCAAAATTACACTAAGTTATACTTTAACGTAACAGTTGAAATGATTTCTAGACTAGGTAAATTTTCCATAACCCTATGAAGTACGAAAGATTTCCAGAGCAACATTGGAAATTTACTCCACAATGCCTAGTCTTGATCACAGTTCACATCTCTCAGTATAAGTCATCTCGATGTCCTGATGAAAAATTGTCATTACTTGACAACCCAACAATCATATTCCAATTCTTACCGAGAAACTTACCTAAGTAAATCCATCACTTATAATTCCCATTCTTCAAGTTAATCAAGACCTTGATCACTAGCTGTATCTCTGATAGAATCAGAAAATACTGGTCAAACCTCTTGGTTCTCTCCCAGTATCACATGCGAAGTCTTATCCATCCAGAATGTACACTTGTCAAGGAATCATTTCCAAGACTATTCTATGAACGAAAACTAAAACCTGTATCTCTGAGGAAGTCAGACGATAACTCATCACATCTCTTGTCACTAACCTAGCATCAAGAATAATCTTTAGAAGACTTAAATAAAATCTGAATATTCTCCTGGTAGTTATACACATTGATATTACTGTGCATACATCGAAACTTAGGTAAGTCTTCCTATAATTCCAAACTGGAACAGAACAATCTTCCCAGAGTACACCGGCATAAGGTCTCACTTAGTATACCATCTCGAAACCCGACAGTCATCAGCACCCTGCATTACTCATTCTTGAGTCTCTGATGAATTCCATCATTACTGAGCAACATTTCTATCTGGACCAAAATCATTGGTCAAGGAAAACTTTCATAATTTTACAGAAGCACAACTCAAATCCCGAGTCTGCAAGCATCTGACAATTAATCCTGTTGAATTAAAGCACTTGGATTAAAAATCCAGATATCCCAATTATACATGACAAACAATACATTGTAATCAATTATCTGATCCATCAATCACTGTCAAACAATCAAGACATTCCCAAATATTAAAATTACTTGAACCAATAATCCAGATTCTATACAATCTTTATTACAATCTCATGTAATACATAACTTAATCAAAAGATTATACTGAAATATGTACAATAAAACTGAAATCTTTTAATACATCTGATTCAACTTATTACCACTGAAATACTATTTACAAAGAAACTCAATACAGTATTTAAAACACAATACAACTGAAATCTTACAATCTGACTATATGCAAAAATCTTTCGTTCCATCTACTGATCTTGAGCATGAGGTTTCCCGTCTGCTACACACAAAAACATCAATACATGCATGTCAGCAGACCTTCTTCCTCGCAAGATCTAAAAGATTTTATATCCTACTAGAGATGCCCAAAGCTTCGTCAGACACTCTCTTGGTAGGATCTTACGGGGTGGCTTCCTTGGTCGAAGCAGAATGGATGACTACGTGTCACACATTCCATTCAACCCTGAGAAGCACCTGACGTTGAATATTGGATCTTCTCTTCCAGCTACATCCTATTGGAATCCACATAATATGAAATTATGATGCCAACCTCGGCAATGACGATCTTGAAAAAGCTTAGGTATCCTACTACTCTGATTCCTTATACTGTTATCGTCATTGAATCCGACTCGTAATCCTACAAAGGATTACCCAAAATCAATACTATGTTCCAAAGAATCTTATTGCATGATCTAATACCATAAATATAGTGATCCGTACCGTGATCACCTACTAATCAGAAGCTTAAGCATGCAAATAATCAATAAACAATCTTAATCAGAGTAAATTGTGGAACTTAAATAAACCAATACCAAAAAATTATAATCTAATGGTCAACCCTGCAATCCTGCCTTGGTCACCACCTAATCTCCCCATCCTCAGGAGAACTACCTGCAATCTTCCCTGTTGAATGGGTATCCAGACAACAGAAAATAACCGAAAGTGAGCATAAGACGCTCAGTATGAGAGTATGATTATACGGTATTATGCGTGCATGTATGCAAGTGAACAGGGTACCAAGACACTCAGGTCAAGAAACAAACTCATAGACCGGTCCCAGGGTATATAGAACGTTGCATCGTCGCCTCATGAGGTGGCTCATATACCCAGTGGATAATGGTGATCTGATACTAGTACGAGTGTCCAACCATAATGGCGACCTGACACAAGAATTATGTATCCAACCATCCACAAACTCGTAGGATGAGCGCCCTACTACAGGATATCTCAAGGATATGGGATCGATAAGCTCATGTATGCAACATATAGTCATGACATGTTGTATCATATAAATCATGCAATCACATAATACATGCAAACACATAATACATGCTTACTCAATATGAATATCTCGAATAATACTTCTGTACCTTACTAAGGCAGATCCTAGAAGCTCCTCTCTAGGTCCAAGCCTACCATTCAGCACTACAATACATAAATACCATGTATTATCTAGCATGCCAAACATCACCTATCATGCTCTAAAATCCTTATTAAAACTATAACATACTCTCTATTCCTATAAGGATCCAGAACCATATCTTTGTCCGTCGTCAGCCAACTGATGTCGCATACCCCAGAGCTTGGGCAGAGCCTTGCCACGACTACTGGACACCTTGCTAGAGCTCCACCGCTTGGCCACTACTACGGACACTGCCTGTTATATAGAAACTATTACCTACTCCAACTCTTAAAATAATAGTACCCAAAAGCTCTTAAAATCGAGCTAACATGGGCCAAGGAGTGGATACATTTGCATTTCAAAAATGAGGCCTCGGACCCCTATTTTGTAGGCTTCGATCGGACGGTCCGATCCTCGGTTCGGGCATTCCGATCTTTGCATGGTTTCCACGTTGCATGCATGCAAGTTCGGACGGTCCAATCCCTCTTCTGATCATCCGATACACCTATAGAATTCCTTTTGACATCTGTCCTGGGAGAGTTCGGACCGTCCGATCCCTTGATCGGATTGTCCGATCTCACCCTGCCTCCGAACTCCATACGTGCCTCCGAACTGCCCGAGCCCAATAAGCCCATTAACCATTTTTCGGTCATTTTGGACCCAAATCCTTGGTCCGTTAGGTCATATTAAAATCTCTTAGTCATGTTTTATTAATTCTAAACATGATTAGCAAAATTAATCTTGTAAAATAGAATCGGCCTACTACATGTTCACTTATAGATGATCTTAATACACACATGTTTACTGGTAGAAGTATGATCTTCATGAGCCATGAAGCAGTTATTTTGTTCTTCAGTTGAACTTGATGAACATCAAGGTTATTCAATTTCTTTTATCAGAGGATTCTTGACCTGCTCGGTCTTCTCTTTATTAAATTTCTTAGTCAACTGCTGCCAAATATTCTTTGCAGTAGAACATATCTCCATAGTTTTGATTATGCAGTTGTCCATGGTGGTGTACCATAAATTTTTGGCAATCTCACTAAAAACAGTCATATAGAGATTTTCAGAAATGAGAAAGAACCCGTTATGATACCACTTGTTGGGGATCAATTCGGACTGCTCCTTTGAACTTAGATGAAAAAATTCGACTATTAGCATAGTTGTTGTTAGCAATTGGACTCTAATATTTCTCGTGTCTCAATGTTAATTGGCCAACAAATATATGTGCAGAAACAGGCCAACTAACAGATTGAACAGATATATAGAGTTGCTGAACTGATATGTAAATAACACAAATATGTTTATGGATGTTCGGAGACTTAACAGCTCCTATGTCACCCCTTCTTCCACAAAAAAAAGGATCCACTAGAAGACTTTGGTCATTACAACGTCTTGTAATACACTCACTCCAATCGTAGGACTTATCTTTTGCCTAGATCGAAACTCTTAGTATGCAATACCAATTTAAGTCTACACGTCTTAACACCAAAGTACAAATGACGTATAAATGAATGAAACCTTAAACTCAAACAGTGAAGCAACTCCTTTTGATCAGTAAGTAGCTGGGAGTTGTTTCTTGGCCCTTGATGATCCTTAAAGATATGATATATCTCAATGAGTGGGAAATATGAGCAAGTAAGATGATTTTTTTTAGAGAATTTTTTCATAGCATGTATCTTCGGATTTTTCTTGCTGTGTTCTATGTATTTATGTTTGCTCTCTCCATATCTTCATTTATATATGAGCATGCATCTTGCAACATTTGACTTGATATACTTTAATGCTTGTCTTTATTGTCTCTACATCTTCAGCATGTCTTTATAAGAGCTTTAAATAAAGTTGCACATCTTTTGATAGAATTGTCTGGATCTTTCAACGACACTTATATTTGAAATAAGTTTGTATATTTTTGAGCAGTCGAGCTGTGACGCCCGGGGCTGAAGAGGCAGGGAGTGATCGCCGGTTTCAAGAGGTTGCACGGACAATGAGCGGCTCCTGGTAGGCTTCTAGGCGGAGGGAGACATGAATGAACCGATCCCATGCCGGAATGAGAGGGATTCTGAAACTGTGTAGGTATGGGACTACATGGTTGAGGAGGGCTTAAAAAGATTTCATATGTACTATTCATATCAAGAAGGTGCATCTTCTTTTCGGAAGCTCATCATATAAAAACTCCAAAGTTAAGCGTGCTTGACTTGGGGTAATTATAGGATGGGTGACCCCCTGGGAAGTTTTCCAGGGTGCGTGTGAGTGAGGACATAAGCACGCTGAAAAGACCCGTCTTGATACAGTGGGGCGTTACAAATGGTATCAAAGCCGACCTCTCTTAGTACGGTATGGTTCGGGGACGAACCAAGCGGAAGCTGGTGGGCATGTGACGCCCGGGGCTGAAGAGGCAGGGAGTGATCGCCGGTGCCAAGAGGTTGCACGGACAATGAGCGGCTCCTGGTAGGCTTCTAGGCGGAGGGAGACATGAATGAACCGATCCCATGCCGGAATGAGAGGGATTCTGAGACTGTGTAGGTATGGGACTACATGGTTGAGGAGGGCTTAAAAAGATTTCATATGTACTATTCATATCAAGAAGGTGTATCTTCTTTTCGGAAGCTCATCATATAAAAACTCCAAAGTTAAGCGTGCTTGACTTGGGGTAATTATAGGATGGGTGACCCCCTGGGAAGTTTTCCAGGGTGCGTGTGAGTGAGGACATAAGCACGCTGAAAAGACCCGTCTTGATACAGTGGGGCGTTACAAATGGTATCAAAGCCGACCTCTCTTAGTACGGTATGGTTCGGGGACGAACCAAGCGGAAGCTGGTGGGCATGTGACGCCCGGGGCTGAAGAGGCAGGGAGTGATCGCCGGTGCCAAGAGGTTGCACGGACAATGAGCGGCTCCTGGTAGGCTTCTAGGCGGAGGGAGACATGAATGAACCGATCCCATGCCGGAATGAGAGGGATTCTGAGACTGTGTAGGTATGGGACTACATGGTTGAGGAGGGCTTAAAAAGATTTCATATGTACTATTCATATCAAGAAGGTGTATCTTCTTTTCGGAAGCTCATCATATAAAAACTCCAAAGTTAAGCGTGCTTGACTTGGGGTAATTATAGGATGGGTGACTCCCTGGGAAGTTTTCCAGGGTGCGTGTGAGTGAGGACATAAGCACGCTGAAAAGACCCGTCTTGATACAGTGGGGCGTTACAAATGGTATCAAAGCCGACCTCTCTTAGTACGGTATGGTTCGGGGACGAACCAAGCGGAAGCTGGTGGGCATGTGACGCCCGGGGCTGAAGAGGCAGGGAGTGATCGCCGGTGCCAAGAGGTTGCACGGACAATGAGCGGCTCCTGGTAGGCTTCTAGGCGGAGGGAGACATGAATGAACCGATCCCATGCCGGAATGAGAGGGATTCTGAGACTGTGTAGGTATGGGACTACATGGTTGAGGAGGGCTTAAAAAGATTTCATATGTACTATTCATATCAAGAAGGTGTATCTTCTTTTCGGAAGCTCATCATATAAAAACTCCAAAGTTAAGCGTGCTTGACTTGGGGTAATTATAGGATGGGTGACTCCCTGGAAAGTTTTCCAGGGTGCGTGTGAGTGAGGACATAAGCACGCTGAAAAGACCCGTCTTGATACAGTGGGGCGTTACACGAGCAATGTATTTCTATTAGACAGTTGGATTTTATACACCATCTTGATAGATTTAATAATTCCTTGGGCAGTCTTGATTTTGGACTGGTCATGTGTACTGGTTCCTTCAACTGGTCTTGACCATCATAAATATGATACCTGACTAGACTGTTATTTAATCAACTGGTGTCCTTCAATTGCAATAAACATCAAGACTCCCGTGGAGGTATGGAGTGGAAAACCATCGGACTACAAGATATTAAAATTCTTTGGGTGTCTTGCATATGCACACATGAGACATGATAAACTATATGCTAAAAGTCTTTGGGTTTCTTGCATATGCACACATGATGAGACAAGATAAACTAGATGCTCGGGCCATAAGATGTTTCTTTATTGCATGTCCTGAATGAATTAAATGTTACAAGGTGATTCTTCTATTTCTTGACTAGACTGATTCTTTTGTTTCGTGACTGGACTGCGTCTTTTATGTCGTGTTTTAACCAGTTTGAATGATGTTCTAAAACAGTTTGTCAAACACCAAAACCTGTTCTAACATGGATACACTTAATGTAAGTGACCTATTGATTCCATTTACAAAACATTGGGATATGAAACTGTTACATGAGCTTTTTCTAGAATAGATATGTCCAAGAAATTATTAATATTCTCATACATTTGGGAATTGGAGGAGACGGACTTATTTGGCATCATGATAGTGTAGGAAAGTACACTATATGCTCGGGATACAAAATTGCTCAGGAGATTCTTATTGGGAGGAAATGATATGAGGATCCCTAGTGATTGTTATGGACTGTGAAAATTGAATATCCTACCCAAGATGAAGATTTTCTTATTGCGAGCAAGTGAGGGCAGTCCTATCGAATAGAAGCAACCTTCAAAAGAAACATGGGACTATCCTCATCTAATGTGCAACTTTATTTTCTGCCCATTAACAAAGTGATGTAAACCAAGATAAAATAAGGCTAGGATTTGAGAGAAACTCTCATTTTAAAATTTATTAAGAATATCAAAATTTCCCAAGAATATCAATGTAAGTCCTATAAATAATAAACTATATTTAGATTTCAACTGAAAGACCAAAAGATACCAAAACAATAACAAAGAAATCCTAAATAAATGAAAGATAGATCTATGAAAAAAATCAATATATTGATAAAGTCATCTATTAGTTTAATAAAATATATTTATAATTCATGTATTCATCATTCTCTAGTATTCAAAAGATTCTTCCTCTAATTTGGATGGTCTACAAGCTCCAAATCAAGACATATGGACTGGACCAAAGGGGTGCGATACCAATCATCAATGTGCTGACACGAACGGAGCGAGGCAGGTGCGGCGAACAATCAATGGATTCCCAAAAATATCTCGAGATCAAGAAGCTTGAAGTTGTCACAACCAAAGTAGTGGCATGACCGTGAACGCGAGTGGTGGTGAGCGTAACTTGATTTTTCAAAGGCACAACCGTGAAGGAGAGTATTTCATCCACTGATTAAATTGAGTCGATCAGTTTATTTTGTTCCAGTTTACTCAAAAATTTAGGGATATATACCTTGAAGAATGCTTGCCAACAACGATTATCGGTTGAGACTACTACGACTATGACTCAATGTAAATGGATTATCTCCCTGATTCTCATCATTTGTGGGTATACGAGGGATCTGATTGCCTTGCAACTCGGTAGCCTCCTGGTGTAGGAGGGTTATCTCGTCTAAAGGATGGTGATAATAGGATGAGCATTGACAACATGGCTTCGTAGAGGTATGATGAAGAAAAAAATTGGGCAGAATCGATGGATCTGATTATAACTAATGTAAATCGAAGTACAAAGGAGGATAATGAGATAAACTCTCGTTTTCAACTTTATTAATAATATGAAACTGTTTAAAATGTCAACATAACTCCTATAAATAATAAACTAGAGTTCTAATTCAACTAAAAGACTAAAATATACCCAAAAAAAAAAAACAAATCAATCCTAAATTAAATAAATTTAGATATATGAAAAAAACTTAAAGATATTAATAAATTCATCTAGTAGGTGAAGATAAAAATAAATCTTTAATTCATGTATGTATCACAAAGGCTTGTTCGAAAACCCTTGGAATTTGGAACCTTGCAGTTTCTCTAACAGAATAGGCTGAAGAGTTTGTCCAATGGTTCTTTAAAATTCTTGGGAAATCTTCTGATTTATCACTTGAAAATGTTGCAATGGTGTTATGGGGTATCTATAGAGCTCAAAATGATAATTTGTGGAGTAGGATTGTTAATTATGCTGACTCGGTTGTTGACTCCGTATTGCGATCTCTGTCGTATTGGAGAGCAATACGAAACATTGAAGGGCCGATAGAAAACACAACTTCGACAGCTGGGAGTTATTAACCTGGAAAAAACCATCCCTAAAAAAACATTGATGCATCGATACAAAATTACTGGAGGTCGTTTGGTGTGGGAATGGTGCTCCAAAATTCAATTGGTGATTATATTTCTAAAACTAATGCTTGTCTTGGAATCGTGGTAATTAAAGTAGCATAAGCAATGGAGTTCAAGGAGGTTCTTAGTTGGGTTGAAGGGATGGATTTTTAAGATTTTATCTTTGAGTCTGATTCCAAAGTGATAATTGATGTAGTGTGCTTACAACAAGAAGACAATTCAGAATTCGGTATGATTATTTCTACGTTCCGCGTGGTTTTTTGTCAAAGACCATCATTCAAGAGTTTTTTTCACTCATTGACAAGCAAACAAGGTTGCCCACAAATTTGTTAGGGTGTCTTATCTTCATGCTCGTCCCACGATATAGAATTCTCTTCTAGATTTTATTTCTGATGTTTTGAATGAAGATTGTAATTCTTCCAATAATTCTTAATAATATATTTTTCCACTAAAAAAAAATTGAGTCAAGTGCAAGGTGAGATGACTAGATTTAAAGATGTAGGATATTGAGAATATTACATTAGAAATCAGCCTCCTATCAAATCTTGAGGATTTGGGTAGAAGATATGCTTATATGTATATATTGAGTTATTTCTATTTTTAGGAGATTTTATAGGTTATATTTCTTTATTTTATTGTAATCCTTAAATTTAAATTAAATTTATACATACTATCCTTAAATTAAAAAGAATAAAGAATTTTATCCACTTCTTCATGATACTAGATACGTTAAGATCCTAGGGATACAAGTGTGTGCCAATTATTCTTATGGTGAAATATGGAATGGCCACTTCATCAAACTTTGAGGTTACTATAGAAAATATAGAAACAATGTGTTGTAGAGAAAAACATTATTCTCATTGAAAGATGAACGAACGATACAACCTAATTTATAAATTTGAATAAGATAAATTAAGGAAATAATCTATTCCTACTTTAAAATATAATTTACCCATATTACAAAGATAGAAAATATTAGGAATTAAGGTAAATGAATACTTAACACTCCCCCTCAATCTAGATAGTAAATGTTTATCATGCCCAGCTTGGACTTCAACTCATCAAAGGTAGGTCGGGCTAGAGCTTTTGTCAGGATATCTGCAATTTGCAAGTGACTAGGAACATACTGGAGATTGATTACTTTCTGCTCAATATTTTCACTGATGAAGTGTCTATCTATTTCAACATGTTTGGTTCGATCGTGGTGCACTGGGTTTCTGGAAATTCTTATGGTGGTCTGATTATCACACATCATATCTATTGGATGATTATCTTCTAATCTCAACTCGGTGAGCAGCCTTTTATCCACATTCCTTCAGATATCTCATTGGACAATGCACGATATTCTGCTTCTGCACTGCTGCGAGCTACAACACGTTGTTTCTTACTCCTCCAAGTCACAAGATTCCCCCACACAAAAGAGCAGTGCCCGAAAGTAGATCGCCTATCAATCGGATAGCCATCCCAATCTGCATCACTGAATATTTTCACATTTCTGACTGTAGTATTTCGAAAGAGTAATCCCTTCCCAGGTGTTCCCTTTAGATATCTCAGTATGCGATATATTGCTTCCATGTGTTCTACAGTACTTGGGTTATTCATGTGTTGATTGATCACACTAACAGCAAAGCCAATATCTGGTCGGGTATGAGAGAGATATATAAGTCTACCTACCAATCGTTGATATCTTCCCTTGTCAGTAGGTGTATGATTTTCTTCTGTTCCAATCTTGACATTTGGATCCATTGGGGTGTCGGTTGGTTTGCATCCTAGCATTCCTCTTTCTTTCAACAAATCAAGAACATACTTCCGCTGAGAAACTGAAATCCCAAGTGAAGATCTGGCCACTTCCATGCCTAGAAAATATTTAAGAGGTCCAAGATCCTTCATTTCAAATTCTTTTGAAAGAACACCTTTTATCCGATTCATTTTCCTCTCATGATTTCCAGTAAGCGCAATGTCATCCACATAGACAATAAGAACTGTAACTTTGCCATCAGAATTTTTAACAAATAGAGAATGATCGGACTGGCACTGTAAATATCCATCATTAGTCAGCACATTTGTAAACTGATGAAACCATGCTCTAGGTGATTGTTTCAGCCCATACAAAGATTTTTCCAGCTTGCACACTTTGTTCTTCATTGTTTCTGGCATAAATCCCGGAGGTATGTCCATGAAGACTTCTTCTTCAAGATTATCATTCAGGAAAGCATTTTTGGCATCCAATTGGAATAAAGGACAATTGAGGTTTGCAGCAATAGAGAAAAGTACTTTGATAGTGTTAAGTCTGGCAACTGGTGCAAACATCTCCTGATAATCAATTTCATATGACTGTGTGTACCCCTTTGCTACTAGGTGTGCTTTATGCCATTCAATGCCTCCATCCGGCTTATGTTTGACTGTAAAGATCCATTTGCATCCCACAGTTCGCTTCCCTGGTGGAAGTTCAAAAAACTGTCAGGTTTTGTTCTTTTCGAGGGCTTTGTTTTCTTTAAAGGCTGCTGCTTTCCACTTTGGATCTTTGAAGGCTTCCTCCATAGATGATGGAGTGTGAATTTTATCTATACCAGAAACAAAAGCACGATATGAAGGTGACAATCCCTCAAACGAGACAAAGTTACTTATTGGATGTTGAGTGCATGCCCTCTTCCCTTTCCTTAATGCAATAGGTATGTCATCATTATTAGAGTCATAGTTGAGATCAACAGTACCTTCATTATCTTTTGTGGATTCTGACTTTGGAGAATTGTCATGGTCTGGATGATTTGGTACTGGTTCATGTGGAGTCTCCGTTTGAACCTTATTTCTCCTAGAATAGACCTTGAGTGGTGTCTGACGAGGATCGGGGTCAAATGAAGACTCAAGTAGAGTTGACTGTAGGTCAAGTGAAGGATTTGATTCGGAATTATTCAAGGGTTGAGCAGTAAAGGATCCTAATTTGGAGATTCACTACTACGCTCCCCCTGAATAGAGAAATTGGGGTAGAAAGACTCATTTTCGAAGAAGGTAACATCCAAGGTGTGATAGAATTTTCTAGTGAAAGGGGAATAACATTTGTAGCCTTTCTGATTGGAGGAGTACCCAAGGAAAATGCATTTTAGGGCTCGAGGGTCGAGTTTGCTGCGGTGCTGGGAATGAACATGGACAAAGGCAGAGCAACCAAAGACTTTGAGGGGAAGAGAGTGAATAAGGTATGTTTTGGGGTATGATGCAAGGAGAGAATGGACAGGGGAATGAAATTTCAGTTCCCGAGAAGGCATGCGATTAATCAAGTATGTGGCAGTCAGGACAGCTTCGCCCCAGAAGTGTTGAGGTACTTTGGTCGTGAATAAAAGAAAACGAGCGACCTCAAGAAAATGACGATTTTTAAACAAATATCCAAGTTAAGAGTAGAACCAATACCAACCACCGAAGAGGTAGTCCCATTAGCAATGCGAATGGAACGAGAATACTCACAAGGACGATAAGAGTCAAATAACAACAAATTCCAAGTCATATGATCAGAGGCACCCGAATCAACAATCCAAATATTAGATAATTTGGGTTGTGAAAGCAGAGCATTGGCACAGTGAGCAATACCAGAATGATGAGCACTATTACAGCCCCTAGAAGTGATGGGGAAGCAGTGGATGGAGTGAGCATGGTTTTCAGCATCTCCATTTGTTCCTTGGTGAAGGGCAGCGGAGTGGAGGAAGAACTATCAGCGGCAGTGGAGTGACTAGCCCGAGCTGGCTTCCAATCGGCTGGTTTCTCATGGATGCGCCAGCAAGTGTCGAGGGTGTGATTGGGCCGTTTACACTTTGAACACCATGGGCGGCCATTGCGGATGTTGGGCTCACAAAGGGGGGCAGCGATTGCTGGTGGATGGGCAGTAGGTCCTGGGCCAGTAGTAAAAGAGGGTAGATGAGTGGCAAGGGCTGACCCATCAACAGGCGGAGAAGAACTATGAGAGCCCAGCATCAATTGGCGTCGACTTTCTTCATGGAGTACCTCATAAAAAATAGCACGAAGGCCAGGCAGTGGTTTTGTGCCCGAAATACGGCCCCCGACAGCATCAAAAGAGGGATGGAGGCCCAACAGAAACTGAAATACACGCTTGGTGTCCAAGATAGAGCGAAAGATAGCGGCATCAGTGGTACAGGTCCACTCATGGGATGCGAACAAATCCAGTTGTTGCCACAAGCGAGTGAGAGCGTTAAAGTAGGTGGTAACGCTGTCCTCCCCTTGGCGTAGACCATAGAGAAGGCCCTCAATGCGAAATAAATCCGACGTATTCTCTTGAGATGAATACGTGGTCCGAACCGCATCCCAGATTTCCGCAGCGGTTTGGTATAGGAGGAAATTCTCACCTATATCTTGGGTCATAGAATTTATGAGCCATGACATGACCATATTGTTTTCGGCAATCCACAGTTTGAATTTTTCATCACCGGCAGCGGAGAGATGATCCTCCTTTCCCTTGCCGCAGATGAACATCTTGACGGACTGAGACCATTGGAGGTAGTTGTGGCCGGTTAATTTATGGCATGTGATAGAAGAGAAAGGAGAGGCGTCGGGAAGATGGTTCGCAGTAGGGTTGGTGGGCGGCAGTTTGGACTGTGAATCTTCTTCGGAAGACGCCATACTTCCGAACGAGATCATGGCTAGAGATTGCCCGGATCTTCTGATCACATGTAGAAAATATAGAAACAATGTATTGTAGAGAAAAATATTATTCTCATTGAAAGATGAATGAACGATACAACCTAATTTATAAATCTGAATAAGATAAATTAAAGAAATAATATATTCCTACTTTAAAATATAATTTACCCATATTACAAAGATAGAGAATATTAGGAATTAAGGTAAAAGAATATTCAACAGTTACCTCTCCTCAAGACTTCACTGTCTCAAACTTGAGTGGAACTCAAGACATTGGTCAAATTCTCATTCCTGGCCAAAAACTAAATGGAAATATCTATCTCCATTGCTCTCAATCAGTAATGATGTTTGTATGTGGCAAAGGTATAAGACGACAGACTTATCTGAGGCAGTTTTTCGTCCAAAGGGAGATGATCCGAATTTCAAGATCTGGAAATCAGAAAACAACATGTTTATGTCATGGTTAATCAATTCCATGACCAGCGAAATATGAGGAAACTTTATTCTCTATGGAACAACAAAAGAATTTTGGGATGGAGCGAAGGAAACATGCTCAAATAAGGAGAATACCTCAGAATTATTTTAAATAGAGAGTATCCTTCATGATCTATAGCAAGGAGATTTGACGGTGACCCAAAATTTTAATGCTCATTCATTATTGACAGTAGGTTGATATGTACGAAGATCACTCATATAATTTCCCTAATGATGACAAACATATCGGCTGATTGTTGACAAGAAAAGAGTATAAAAATTTCTATTTAGGCTCAAAAACAATCTTGATGGCATTCATGAAAGGATTCAAGGAATGAAACAATCAAGAAGCCTACGAGAAGACTTCTCAGAGGAAGGGAGGAAAGTAGAAAAGAGTGATGCTTGAGACTTTTTCCCTTAATTCTCAGACTGAAAAATTTCTGCCCTAGTTGCCAGTGTTCCTAAAAATTACAGCCAAGATAAATGAAAAATTGAGCTTCAATATTGTGAATGATGCAAGAAGTCGAACCACACAATTGAAAATTTCTAAAAAATTCATGCGAAGCCAGCAAATTGGAAACATCCATGCCTTAAGACCGAGGCAATACTGCAGTAAAGGAAGAAAATTCAGCATCCACTGAGTCCATTTGTTTAACAAAGAGCAGTTTGGAATTTTGACACAGGTGATCAACCAATCTCAGATAGCTAGTTTTGTTCAAAATATTAGGACTGGATCATTATCACACAAAGGTAATTTCTGGAATGCCCTGTGTGTTACGAGGAATAAACTGA
Organism: Henckelia pumila; assembly: GCF_033568475.1. NCBI lineage: Eukaryota > Viridiplantae > Streptophyta > Magnoliopsida > Lamiales > Gesneriaceae > Henckelia > Henckelia pumila. The sequence goes on from NC_133121.1 coordinate 195,817,394, forward strand.
ATTCTTGAAGTGTAGAATCGGGTGCTTCAGATCACATGACTAGATATAGAGATGTTCTCACCAATTTTAGCTCTTGTCATGAGAATATAACAGTCAGTATTGCAGATGGATCATCCCCCCAAATTTATTGGAACTGGTTCAGTGATTGTATCAAAGGATTTGACACTTAACTATGTCTTTTTTATGCTTGAATTGAATTGCAATTTATTATTCGTTAGTAGACTCACAACAAATAATAATTGCGTTGCTAGATTTTCTTCAAAATCTTGTGAATTGCAGGTCTTGCATTTGGGGAAGATGATAAAAAATTCTAAACAATGTTGGGACTCTATCCACTTGAGGCAAACAATTCTTCCAAGGGTAAAGTTCATAACTCTAGTTGTCTAGTGTCTATTAGTCGATATCAAAATTCTATTTTCCAATAAAGGGATAATGATTTCATGTTATTGAATTATAGGTTGGGACATCCCAATTTCATGTATCTCAGTAAAAATTTTCCATCTATTTTTTCCTAATAAGAATTCAAAGGTTGTGAAATTTTTCAATTTGCTATACATGTTCGAAATTCTTATCTAGACCTAAGAATCACAACCTTTCGCATTAATCCACAACGACGTATGAGGACTACCTAAGATAACATGGGTGTTCTTAATGAAAGAAATATTTGAGACTGATATGATATTTTAGAAATTCAATACAATGATTCAAACTCAATTCCACACTAAAGTACAAATTTTGAAAACGGACAATGCCAAGGAATATTTTGCCTTCATCCTTATTGGATATCTTACAAGTCAAGGTATTGTTCACCTAAGCTCGTGTATTAATACACCCCAACAAAATAGTGTGGTTGAGAGAGGGGAAAAAAAAAAAAAAAAACCTACATCATTTGGAAGTGGCTCAATCTATCATGTTTTCCACACATGTACCAAAACATTTTTTGAGAGAAGACATAGTCACTACAACCTATCTCATTAGTAGAATGTCTTCCCAAGTCCTAAATCCCAGACCCCTTGTCAAGTCCCACATAAAAGACAACCTAATACACATCTCATATAATTTCTTCCTCACAAAGCATTTGTTTGTTACTCGTTTGTTCATATCCATAGTCACCATCGGGGAAAGTGAGATCCTAGAGCTGTTAAGTGTAATTTCTTGGGGTATTCTTTAAATCAAATGGGATATTTCCACTTACAAGAAAGTTCTATAACTCTATGGATCTGACTTTTTTTTGAAATCAGCCATACTTTCCAAAATCTGACATTCAAAGTTGTGTGAACATCAGTTTTGTGATATCAGTATGAAGACCAATGACTTAGGCGTTCCCCACATCGCATTTGATTCACATAATGCATTTGTTCATGATGAACTCATGATCTCTTCTTCACATGCAGATTTGGACAACATTCCAACCTATAGTTTGCCTACTCCAAGACTACCTGCTGACACTACTCAACCCAATACACATGATGAAATTATTACCTACTCTAGGAGAAACAAGAACCAAAAGAAGATGGAGAATCAAGTATCAATTGAAGAACCCGGAATTGGAACCGGATACGGGAGCAAAAACATTTCTTGGTAAGTTCATTCATGTATGCTAAAGATAATGATTTACCTATTGCATTGAGGAAGGGTGTCTGAGAGTGCACAAATCATTCAATTTCTAAGTTTGTGTCATATCAGGGATTATCTAAAAAATACAAGAATTTTGTGGCGACCTTGGATCAAGCACAGATTAATAAAACCATACAAGAGGCTCTAACAATACCAAAGTGGAAAGTTGTAGTACAAGATGAAATTCAAGCTCTAGAGAAAAATGGGACATGGGACATCACTGAGTTTCCTTCTAAAAAACGGCTTGTTGTTTGCAAATGGTCTTCATAAATATAGAGAAGAAGGAAGTGTTGATTGATTCAAAAGGATCCACACAATCCTATGGAATTGATAATGAAGAAACCATTGTCTTGGTAGCCAAACATAATACAGTTAGAGAGTTCTTTTATCACTCACTGCAAATATAGATTGGTCACTACATCGATTAGATGTCAAGATTGCATTCCTCAGTAGAGACCTTGCGAAAGAAGTTTACATGAACCTTTCTCCAAGATTTGAGTCTCCATCCACAACCAACAAGGTTTGCAAGCTGAAACGATTATAATATGGACTTAAACAGTTCCCAAGAGCATAGTTTGACAGATTCATAAGAGTGACCAAGCAGTATGGATACAATCAATATTTTACCGATCACACCCTCTTTGTTAAACACTCACCACATGGAAACGTTGCTACCCTAATCGTATATGTATGTTGATGAAATTATTTTAGTAGGGATCATGTGCAAAAGATAAATACTCTCAAGATTTTGTTAGCCAAAAAAATTGAAATCAAGGACTTGGGGAGCCTTAGATACTTCATAGGATGGAAATAACTCGGTCACATTCAGGAATTTCTGTCTCCCAATGAAATTATTCGGATCTTCTAGATAAAACAGGGATGCTTGGGTGTAAACCAGCAGACACTCCTATGGATCCAACAAGTAAACTGAGAACAAAAGAAAATTGTGCACCGGTTTATAAAGGGAGATTTCAAAGACTTGTGGGCAAACTCATATACCTATCTCACACAAGGCCTGATACAAGTTACTCTGTGATCATGGTAAGTCAATTTATGAATAATCCAAATGAAGAGCACACTGAGAATTTATAGGATCCTTATATACTTGAAACTAATACCTATAAAAGAATTATACATTGGAAAATCAGCTGACAAGGGCATCAAATTATACTGTGATGTTGATTAGGCGAGATCAACAGTGGTCAGTGGATAAAAGGTCAACTTCTCGCTATTGCTCTTATGTTTGGGAAAATTAGTTACTTGGAGTAGCAACTAGCAAGAAACAGCTGGTTGTATCAAAAAGTAGTGTTGAAGCTGAATTTAGAGCATTGACACTTGGCATATATGAAGGGATGTGGCTACAAATGCTTATGAATGAAATGAAATGTTTGTTGAAGATAAACGTATGAAGATGTTCTGTGACTATCAATATTGTAGAGAACTCAATGCATCATGATAGAACGAAACATGCTGAAACTGATTGTCATTTCATAAAAGAGAAGATAGAGGAAGGAATAATCGAGTTAATATATCTTCTTACTCCTCTTCAAACTGCTGGCATCCTAACTAGGGCGCTTCCGAGAAAGAATTTTGAAGATTTAAGCCCCAAGCTAAGCTTAATCAACATTACAGCCCTACTTGAGAGGTAGTGTAGAATATTGATAACATTACATTAACAAATCAATCTCATATCAAAGCTTGAAGATTTGGGTAAAAGATATGCTCATACCTATATATTAGGTTATTTATGTTTTTAGGCGATTTGATAAGTGATCTTTATTTTGTTGAAATCTTTGTCTTTATGTTAGAGTTGTACAGACTGCCTTTGAATTAATACGAATAAAGAATTCATTCACTTCTTCAAAAGATAATGACTATTACTATTTTTTAGCTCTAACCATTGTACAAGTTGAGTCGACCTGAAACGATATAATGATATGAATCTAATTTTCACACCAAATGATAGATATTTGTACCGAAAGCAAATAGTAAGCAATAATAATATAATCATCCTTTCAAGTGAAAAATTCATTCAAATTTTTATTTTCTTGCATATTTATTAAAATTTTACGTTGATTCACCCATTCATGAAATCTTTGCATTTTGACTTTTGAGACGACATGAAATATGAGGCTTAATAAAATGATTTGGAAACAGAACTTGGAAGAGAAGTCGTTGTGGATAAAAATGAAGCCTATTCTTTCTAATGTGCATGAGGCAACATGAATTGTTGTTGAGATTAACTATAAATCAAATGTAATACAATCGGCTATTGGTATTAGAAATCCATATTCTCCTATAATATTTTTGTACATACACAGTGGCCTACTTTATATATTACATCGTAGTCCTAAGCTATTTGCGAACGGCTACATGACTTCTGTACAGACTTTTCATCGTCTAAATGTATAATGAGCGGCGAAAATCAAGAGCTTGGGGAGATCAACGAACCTTTGCATGGAGATGATGAATCCTTCCAACTTTGTAGGAGCACATCATGATTGATTGATGCCAATTGTGACAAATTCTGCAGATTTTTTTTGTGATAAAACTGTGTATCAATCAATACAAGAGTACTTGCATAAAGAAAAACCAAACACTGAAAACAGAATAACTGGAAGGCCTGCAGTACATATAGGAAGTTTGATCCACATTTCATGAACGAATCAAACATCATGGGACGGTTTGTGGTACAGAGATGAAGTTTGATCCATATCTCATGGACGAATCAGGATCATGGAATTGAACTTCTCATTGAAATAGATCGATCGAGAATGTTGATGAAGGAGATTTAAGAAGCAAGATGCGGAGAAGACTAACCTTGAAAGAGAAATTAATCAAGGAAAGATCGAGGGGAGAATTGAACTCCGCAAGATCACCACATTCGTCCATATTCTGATACAAACAATGAAACAAAAAATATTTAAAATGATGATCACCACTGCAAATATATTCTATGAGGATGACCGTTTGCATGTTAGTAAAGTAGTGGTGTAAGGAGAGTCATAGAAACATACAAGTATAAACAACATTATTCTTCCTGATTTTGTGTTTTTTTGGTCATGAATTTGCACACAAAATAATGTAAAACTCTAACTAAACCCTTGGATGTGCAATCTGAATCATCTTTCCATCTGAAGTTATATTATTTCCCCATTAAACTAGATTTGAACATTTTCTCAACCACAGGCCAAGAGTTACCGAGAAACTCATCGAGATCACATAAAGTTTGATGGAAAGGATTGCTAAAATAAGAGGTTAGAAATTTAGATGAAAAGTTTTCAAGTCAAAGCCAATGGATGAGTAATCATCTTCTCAGCGGATATGAAATTTAATTTTGAGCATTGAGTAACGTTGTTTACCTCAAGTCCAGAATTTGAGTGCAATTCAGAACTTTCAGAGGTTGAATCCAAAGAAATTTCATCATGTATTCCAGTTGAGTTATATCGCGAGACAAAATAGCTGGTGTCATCTATGCTGTCAGGTTGTGGTACAAAAGCAGCCTACAGGAACAAATATGCTCATTTTGAGAAAAACACCAATCCAAGTTCATATAGGACAAGCAGACTGAGAAGAAATTATTTGAAATTCGAAACGGGAATGTCAATGGCAGTAAACGGCATTTGCAAGCCAATTTTCGAACTGATCACCATTCAAATACAAATAGAATATAAATATTATAACCTAGAAAACTCATTTGCAATTGAATATATAATTTTAAATGCAAAGGTTGAAAACCAATCCAATATGTGAGCTGGTGTTCCACCTTTTGTAAAGCGAGATTATTCCAGTCGACTCCGGAGAAAAAGGGATGTGCTTTCACCTGAAAGGAATAGGGAAACAAAGGTAATAGTGTGAATGTATCTTCCAAACCATTGTAAGGTTTATCATTTTGCTTATTCAGATGATCAGAAAACACTATTATAGTTCAATTAATGATGAAACCTCTGACGCTCCTTTTGCTCCTAAACGTAGATTTGGATCATGAAGAAGCAGCCTATCAGAAATATGTGTACAAAATCAGCCAATGCACACAAAAAGACGGAAAATAAGTGCACAGAGACATAGTGGCAAAGTAGGGAGGTGATTAATAACTGCAGTAGAGGGACCCTTATTCACTAATTATTGTGGAGTTAATCTACAGTTATCCATTAAGTTTATAATTTTATTCAATCAAAGAATATTGATACATTCTTGCTCTTTTTAAAATAGAAACAAGGACCAAATTCCTGCTATGATCACAGTCCAGGTCATCGGCATTTGAAATAGAAGCTGCTATTATAGTTCTCAAAGAGTTTTAAGAAACTAGAATGACAGGACTAACTCTCCAAACCCCAATATACTTGTAAATGTCGCTCATCTTTAATCATATTTACAAACCTGTCAATCAGATCTTGGGCCTCAAAAGACATTTCTGTTGGAACAGATGGCCAGGGGATTTTCCTGTTGAGAATGTTGTCAAAAATAATCTGTCAAGGCAAGAAAATGACCAAGCGTAAGGAGAATGAAATAAACATTCGTACCGAAAAGAAGCAAGGAATATACATAGAAAGATGAACAAAACAGAACCTTCGCAGAGAGAAAATTAATCACACAAAAATTATATTCAGAAGCAATACATAATCAAAAAGAAGTAACTGGATCACTAAGAGTCCGGAATCAGAGTATAAGAGTAATATGACTTAATCCGTTATGGAGGCAATGAATTTGCAGACTAGATTTGAGTAGTCATCGGTCTTATTAGAAATGATTGGAAGCTGAATGCTCCCTTTGTCCAATTTTAAAAAGATAAAAAGTAACTGGATCACTAAGAGTCCGGAATCAGAGTATAAGAGTAATAGGACTTAATCCGTTATGGAGGCAATGAATTTGCAGACTAGATTTGAGTAGTCATCGGTCTTATTAGAAATGATTGGAAGCTGAATGCTCCCTTTGTCCAATTTTAAAAAGATACAAAGTAACTGGATCACTAAGAGTCCGGAATCAGAGTATAAGAGTAATAGGACTTAATCCGTTATGGAGGCAATGAATTTGCAGACTAGATTTCATCGGTCTTATTAGAAATGATTGGATGCTGAATGCTCCCTTTGTCCAATTTTAAAAAGATACACGGAGGACCACTAAAATTGAAGTCCTGATTTGACAGGATAACAGCAGATGTCATTCAACCAGACTGTGTTTACATGTTCAAGAAAAATATTTTAATAGGAAACTAAAATAATTACTGCCATCTCTTCAAATTCTCCCCATGGTTCAAAACAATCATATTTATATTATTTAGTGATCTATAGGCCAGTGCTAAAATGGGAAACAGATAGACTGCAGTATTGGTAAAGGTAAAGGCTGTTTACAAATTTGAGAACCAAATTATCAAATACCTCTGGATGATCAGCAGTGAAAGGTGGAATTCCAGTAATAAATTCAAAGAGTATAATCCCCACAGACCACCAATCTGAGGCATAACCTGCAGATGCATCCAGAAGGTAACATCAGCAATCAAACACATATTTTCCTTCATTCAGCGTGTTAGTTTCAGAAAGCTGAAGATGTGCTAAAGAAACAGAGGACTGTCAGCACAAAAGAAAATATTTTTCCCTTACCATGTTCTGTGCCTAAAAGAATTTCGGGTGCCAAGTAGTCTGGGGTGCCGACAGCAGATTGATGACTGTCCTCTGAATCGGTATTGAGCCGACCGTGCATTTCTGGGCCCTCAAATGTCTTGATCTCAGGTCCAGATAGATCAGTGGTGCAATTCATGAGGCCAATTTTCGATAATCCAAAATCTGTTAGCTGATCAAATAGTTCAGGATTTAGAGATATGATCATGAAAAACTAGAAATGGAATAGGTAGGCATGTAACACACATGATATTCACATCTTCACCAATGAGCTTGTGGCAACCACAAATTCTCTCAAGTTACCAACAAATGGAAAGAAGATGAAATCAAACAAACTGAAGTGTATAAATGAAAATTTCTATTCCCAGATGTAACCCTTTTTACGAAGGGGTAACTCTCTTTTCCCTAGCTACTGCTAGTATCCAAAAATTCAGAAAATGAATAACTGCATCCTATCACTTTCCTCTGCTCATATTTTTATCCTCCCCTTTCCTCCCTCCCACGTGAACTCTAATTAACTATGGGCTTCCCTAACTTGGGCCTTGATCCTTTTATTGTTAAATACAAGGCCGATTTATAATTTAGTATGTTAGTCCTATGAGATGAGGAAAAAGAATGATAAAATTGAGAAGAACCCAGGTTGAGAGTTTGTAAGAGATCATAAATTATAACCAGCACATAAAATCATAGAATCACAAAGTCACCATACAAATTTTATTTATTTGTTTCACAGCCATCATTGTCTAGGCTCTGCATCAATGAAGTATTTGGAGCAGATATTGTACAGTAGTCCTTGGAATCAAGGAGGTGACTGCATCTCCATTGTTCATCATGGCTCAGGTAGGAATAAGAATGAATGAACTAACTGTTGATTATTGCAAGAGAATTTAATTCATCGTTACAAAATTAACTTTTCTGCAGGAGACAGATTAAACCATGAGGCATATTCCTGAGTCCTAACCAATATATCATATACTGTACTCATACGTCAACAAAAGCTCCAAGAAAGTGTTACAATTTTAGTCTATCAATTGTCAATGATACCTTGATGTGCCCATCATGTGCAATTAAAATATTATCTGGTTTCAGATCTCGATGCACTATTCCAAGAGAATGAAGGTATTCCAGAGCAAGAACCTGAAACATTCCACAAGTATCTTCACAAGCTGTTAATAGGATTCAAACGAGAATTTACATAAAACATCTGCAAAGCAGTACCAATTCCGCAATATAGGTACGAGCTACCACTTCTTCAAGACAACCAATTTTCCTCAGCAAAGAGTATAAATCTCCACCATTGAGATACTCCATTACCAAATAGAGGTGGTCTGTACTTGTAAATGAGTAAAAAAAACGAACCTGCAGCATCAACGAACATAATTCTGATAGGTTCACAAACTTTATTGCCAGACAACAGAAAATTGTTTGTGGATTATTATATGTCAAATAATATATGCTAGATATGTGATATTGTCAAAATTACAGGCAGATATTTGAGAAAATTTAATAGTGATTCTGAGTATAGAAAAGATTTTACGACTTTCACTCCAATGCATTTTCACCAATATCCAAAGAAAATTATTGTAATCTAATCTAAGGGATCAATAAGAATCTGAATTCTCCAGATATTCACTTGGATATAGAACTTTATGGCCAAAGGGAATAAAACTCAAACTGTACCACATTCTCTATTCACTATATCTCTACTACTCGGGTATCAAAGTGGAAATTCCAATCAACAGTTTTTTTGTGTGTTGTCTAAATATCTATGGCTGCTAAAACCAAAAACCCCACCAGGTTGCTGTTACATGTATGGTAACCACACCAAAAAAACTTATCTTGGCTACTGTTCACGTGAACGGTAATCATATGGTCATGCTTCTACCTACCTATCTGTCCTTGCTGCAAGTAAAACAGCCACTGATTTTAAAGTCTACCAATCTGATATACCCCTTCGTAAACCCAATAGAGATTGTGGGCTACTAATCAAATTAAAGCACTACTCGACTGCTCACCATTTAGAATATAAAATCATACAACTTTCAGTTAAATTTTCCATGTTCAAGTTGAGAGGAAGAAATAGAAATCAAAGATATTATGCAGAATCAGATCTCATATTATTAAGGTTATAATATATATTAATATGATTAATTAAGCTTTAGGATAGCTAAGATTTTCCACCATGTTTATCCAAATGTATTTTCACCTATATAAAGAGAATATAAGAGAAATTAAGAAAATTTTAGCCTTTTGAGCTTGTGCATGGATATCGATCTTTACTGCTGAATCACCAAAATCTTGTGCTATGTTTCATTTTCTCGTCACTTCATTTGTATTACCTTGAAACTCAACATTGATGTTTGGACTTTGGATTATCAAGGATAAATTATAGTTGGTAACATACTTTTAGAGACTAAACATAAATGGATTTGGTATTCATTTCCCTGTAAGTTGATTTGGATGATAATTTAATCAAAATGAGGCATTACCACAAAAGGGTTCCGCACCGTAATCAATATATTACGCTCAGCCAGTATGCGCTCAATATCATTTTTTCGTAGGATGTCCAATTTCTTGAGCACCTGCATAAGCAACAAATAAAATGACCGTTAAACATACACAGATATACTCAACTAGAAATTTAGCACAAAGAAGAGAAAAACTGGGTATCTATAAAATGGCAATGTTTAGCGGTTGTCTAACATGGGTAAGTGAAAAGTCATAGTCTCTCAATAATTTTTAAGTAACATGTTGCTCGCTGTAGTTACCGTGTTAGGCAAACAGGAAACGTGAGGTAAAAATTTACTAGCTAATACCAAATCATGATTTGCAAATAATTAAACCCCTTTTCCAAAAAGAACCCTTACAGAGACTGGTTACAGTTGCCTGTGCTAAAATTTAGAAAGGCGAGAGGACAAGGAGAAATTGTATTTTGAATGCAAATTAAAGACACATGTTTTGAAGTTTCAATGCATGCTAGACAATACACCTAGTTAGCTTTAGGCTGGTTGTCATACTTCATACAAGCTTTAGACAAGTCTTTCACAAACTACTACCAATCAAATATAGTCAGGCAACCCATAAATTGTAATGACAAGGTATAATCTCCCCCCATTTGCTGCTTAAGGGTGTAGAGCATGGATTTACTGAGTTGTCATCTGCAGCATTAGAAGGTTATGCATCTGAACCATACCTTGATAGCAAATAGATCCCCAGTAGTTCGTTTTCGGGCCAGAAATACTTTGCCATAAGCTCCTCTGCTGATGGGTTTGATAATATCAAAATCGTCAATACTAATACGTTCTTTATGCGTCCTATGTGAAGGAGTAGATGTTGTACTACTCTGAGATGTACTGTCAAGCAATGATCTGGAGCTTTCTGGATGTGGTACATCATTAACATCATCCACTAGATTGCAAGCATGAATGTATTTCTCCCTGCATATCAAGGAAACAAATGCTGATTACCACAGGCAGCACACATTAATGTTAAACATGTGCTCTCAGTTATCCTGTCAAACATACTACCTCAGAAGGCTTTCAATTCGGCTACCAAATGTATCCACCAAAAGAGCCTTATGCTTAGTATGTTGCAAAATGTCCTGTAGGTCTTGCATACAATCAAGTAAAAACTCGTGGGATCCTCCATCTGAAAGATCAGTCTCAGCCACACAGCGGGCAATATCAGCCAGGTCAATTATCTGCAAACAAAACGATGAAGTATGCATTCCAAGATAAGCAGTGATTTAGATTAAATTCACACGTAAATTGTATCTCCAATGTATGTCACATTTCATTAAAAGGAAAATGATATGACATTAAAGTAAAAGACATCCCTTAAAAAATTCAGAAATGCTAGAATGCAAAATGAAAACCAATGAATTATAATTCAAGTGAGCAAGATAGTAAGAGACATGTGTAAATAAGAAACATGTGCAATACATCTTCCGAATAGAAGGGAAAACAACGATCAAAGGAAAATATTGTCATCATTTCTTTTGTATAGAAAAAGAAACATTTAGACGTACACGGTACAACCAGTTCTGCAATATGTCCTTTGATAGAGGATTGATGCCCATGAAATAATCAAAATGACCACACAAATTAAACTAGACATAAGACTTTAATTCACAAGAATGGTAGCATAAATCCTTTTTGACCACACAAATTAAACTAGACATAAGACTTTAATTCACAAGAATGGTAGCATAAATCCTTTTTGTGAGAAAAGACCAAGTAGATAGATCTCATCTAATCTAGAACAGCTGAGCTGTATGAGGAACAGTAAGGCTTGATACTTATGTTGGTTACAGCCTGATCCCCCATTATCTGATAAAATTCTTGAGGATGAGGTGGGATGAAAGCCCTTTTATATAAGCATTACTTTGCCCATTTTATCCTTATTTTCCTAAATTAAAGACCCAACACCATGTGCACAAGCACTACAAGAATGAATCGACACAAATGATTTTCCAGAGTCCAAACTAGACTGATCTATGTGCTCCTGCTTTGGCTTCTCCAGTAGCAAACATAGAAGGTAAGCTCTAAAATAATATCTACAGATATCAATGCCTATTGCAGTGCAATTAGTGTCCTGTTCACTCTGTGTGCTAAGCCTAGTCAAAATCCCGTGGTATTTGTAGGTAAATTATAATTCAATAAGGAAAAAAAATGTCATATCTTTCAAATTCTATGCCAACTATACCATAATATATTATGAAAATCCAGCATAAATAGTACATCATTTAGCCATCTAGTCTTTGTCAGCACTCTTTAAATAATAAAATATTGGTCGAGGAAGACAAACCTGTTGCAAGTCCTCTTGTTCGGTCAAGTTATTTAGATCTATCCAAAAAATGTCAAAATTGCTTGTCCTAGGACTGTTTGTGGATGATGTGGATGTCATGCTTCCATTTGAGGATGGAGGGCCACACTGGTTTACCAATTTTCCCAAGTGGCTCTTCAAGTTCACTGAGGTTGCTAGATGAGAATCTTCAATGCAGGCAGTGTCCATCTCATGCAGATCCTCCAGCATTCCATCCATCCCTTTACTTCGCCATTCAATGAACTTCGGCGAATTACTTTCTGATGTTGCTGGAAAGTTTGCAGTCTGCAACCTCAAAATATCTGGGTTTACATGAGTTTCATGATTGCTAGAATTGCGCAGTTCTAACAAGTGTTCTAGTAACTCGGCAAGCTTAAAGAGACGGTCATCAACAACTAAATGTTTTGAAACACATTTATCAGCATAAGCGCATATATAGGAATGAGGCTCCAAATGCATAGAAGGAACTAGCTCTTCACATATTCGGCATATCACTAGATTAGAATCCTCAAGCAAGTTATCATGCTCCCTGTTTACTTGACTCCCACCATCCAAGCCATGGAGTTTGTTAACAGCTGAAAGAAGATTAGGCTGCAAATTTGAAGGAGATGTATTTTTACCGACGGACATGTAACTGGTTCCTAATTGAGGTTCCTCCTCATGAAGAGGCAACTCAGAGCTGCTGTCAATTGCCCAAGAAGGAAAGCCAGTTTGAGCTTTCCCCTGTAGCTTACGCTTGGGATCACCCTTCAATTTCAAAACATTGCTAGCATCAGAATCCACAAATCCTTTCTTTGCAACCCAACTCTTGTCAACAGACGGGACCCTTCCTAAACATTCCATGACCTTGTTGAGTGATCTCTCATGCACCAAACCATCATCATTGTCAAAATGTAATAGCCTTGTGCACCGAGTCAATATAAAAAGGACGCGAGTAACTAGTACTTTCAGTGGTCCTGCTTCACATTTCAGTCTCTTTTCAGTCAAATCTTGGACGATTGCTTCACATTTTGTTCGGAAGTCTATTGAACTCATATCAACACATTGTTGAGCAAGAACGGAAAGTTCCTCTGCCATTTTATATTCCTCCAGTGTTACAAAATCAGATTTGTGCAGAATTTCCTGCATTTCTTGCAAAAACATTCCCAACTCAATGTCCACAACTTGTTTTGCTGCATCAAATCTCGAGTGAAGTGATCCCAAGAGCTCCTAGATGTCATGTAATAGGTCAATAAACATACTTGATATTGTAAACACAAAAAGATTAAACGAAGACAAACAAGCATCACATTGACACCAGTATAGACATTCGAAAGTATCCATAGGTCAAAGTAGTTATTTTCCCATAAATACCCAAGAATCTTAATTTGACAGGGACGAAATAATTTGGGCTATCCTAATAAGCACACAATAATACATCAGAACATAAAACACTGAGATTAATGTCATATGTACCTTCAAATCATTGAAGCTTTGAGCCCTTGGATTCACAGAGTGAATGCTGCCTGTTGGACCCAATTCATGTGAAAAACTTTTTAGACCTTTAGGTACTCTTTCTGCTGATGTTTTTCCAAGTGAAAACTCTTTTTTAGAAGAATTCTTCTGCCCCTTGGGAAATTTTCTTCTGGTCATTTCTTTGTCGGGCATGTTGTGAGCTGATGTGGACTGTCAAATTTGTTGCATGCATGAGCAATTCAGTGCCAGCTAAAGAGAAAGAAACAAACATTGCAAACCCAGATCATTCTCCTAATGCCTCACCTTGGTCCTTGGAAAATCACCCAAAGTTTGGTCAGAATCCTTGAACAAGGACGAAGTGAACCACCGAGCTATCTTCCTTCCTTTGCCGAATCCTGGCCCCAAAGTAATTTCAGGTAAAATGTGTTTCAATTGAAGAATTCAGTAAGAAGATGTGATTAGCTCTGGTGCATGCATACAGACAACCGCTTGAATGTACGCGTGTGCATGTGCGTGTGTGAGAGAGAGAGGGAGAGAGTAGAAAGAGAGAGACTTTGGAGAACTATGAGGTGTGCAGTCTATTTTCCCCATTTAAACATAATTTCAATGCCCACAATTCTAAGATCTCATTAATTGTAAATGTGGTGTGTAGCTTGATTACATTCATATCCAATATCTGATTAAGCGTAATCTCATTAAATGAGAATCGCACAAGGCAGATTGCCTGAATTTGTACACAGCTTTAGCTTAAGATAATTATCTCATCTCAATTTTTACTGCTTCTTTTATGGTGAATGCGAGTAAATTGTCTTAGCCATGTACATTTAAAAGACATTTGCCCACTTTACAAGCCCCTAATACCAGCAGAATCCTATGAAGTTTTATGCATTCTCGACTCATAACTGATTAACTCCCAGTGTCCTAGCACCATATTGAACATGCGCATCACACTTCTACACTGACAGTCTAAAACATTACCACTGTCATGTGTCATGAGAACTTAAAAATCAAAGACAGCAAAAATTTATTGCAAAAAATAAATCAACTGAGGTCAGCAACAGCAATGATCCCAATAACGAAACTTACCCATAAAGAGCAAGTTGTGTTATAATAATTCTAATGAAACAACCCACTACCTCAAATCTAACTTTTTGTTTGCTATAGCCATAAGTCCTTGGGCCTCATAACCACTTACCAAACAGGATTATGAAATAAGAGTAAAAGAAAATTTATGAATCAAAATTTCTCAATGATCATTGATGCAACAATACATTGAACATGGATAAACTAATAGTTAATTACACAAGGAATACCAAATAGAGCCTGGTCTTCATCTCAAATCCCAAATTAAAACGCATATACATAGTAATTATAAATAAAAAAAAGCATGGGAAAAAAGCCTGCTAAACTTACCGAAACGGAAAAAAAAACTCAAACCACGTTCCACGCATGCGAAAACTAAAATAAATAAATAAAATCCGAACCCTGTTTAGGATGAAACAATTTCCCGGGCCCTTCATCAACAATCTTAGGTTTCTGCTTCCTAAACGTCCTAGAAAACGAAGCTCCAGCAGATGGAGACTCGCTGTAGTGATCCGAATCCTCAGCTCCCGAACTCACCCTTTCACGAGGCACGATCCTCCGAGTCTTGATTCTGTTCAATCCGGTGGGGATCCCGACTTCCGGCAGGTACTCCGCCACACCGTTCCGATCTCGGACCGCCATTTTTGACCCCGTCAAACTGAACTGTTACAGTACAAAGCTTGGATGAATCCGCCAATCTGTGACGTGAGGTGCAGGAGAAGGATTTGCGAGCTGCGAAGTGGTGAAAAATCTCAACTGAAAACGGAATTTCCGGTGGAGAGTAATTTGAAATGAATTAAGGAGTGCGCCAAATGAATTTCATTTAATGTTTTTTGTTTAAATTAAATTAAATTTGTGGTGGCTGGGCTCGGTTTGAATATGAATATTCTCCACAATTCCCAGCACAAAATCAAACCTCCATTTCCTTATAATTTGTTAAAAACGGTCAACCGGAAGGAGACCTTATCTTATATGAATGGGAAGGAACAATTGCTTATGTTGAAGTTAAATTGAGGGATGTACATGAGCTGCTGGGACTTAAAGGAGGGAGCAACCTAAAAGAGTGGGTGTCCGGTTAGCCAACTTGTGGCTAAGGGCTTTTGTGATTCTATGTATAAACAATCTTTGTTTAATATAATTTACATTCATTAATGGCATTATCTTTGTCTTTCTTCATATTGTTATATTGTGATATACTATTGTTGTTTTGATAAATACCTTGAATATACTATATTGTAAGTAAGATGAGATAGTGAATAAAGAGAGATCACTATTATGAAACACATCTTATAGTCACTGTATATTCTAAACAATTCCTTGTCAATTGAGTCGTCCGCTAATAAGGATAAGGATCGCTCGAGAATGAGACTAGCATTTGTGATGCCAAGTACCATGTTTCATTGGTAATGGACATAGAGATGTTCAAAGCATGCAAATGGATATTCATATGATGAATGATCGAACTACCCTATTCGGACTTTCCAAGTGGTTATCACTTATCGAGTGGATAAAGTCCGCAGTTTTGGTTGTACACCATTAGTTCTTACTACTTGAAACATCATTGAGACTCTATATGCTAGTACTGTACTTTGACTCGTTTACCGGCTCTATTGGGGTCATCAGGTGTCGGGATTGAGTACAGTTACGACACATATAGGAGTCGATGCTTTGTTGTCAAGGATTCACCACATACTTGCGAGTGTGAATATCATATGCGATCTGAGGAGATATTAGTGTGACGAATCTCTGGCCAGAGTACATGATGTGTTTTAGGTTACTCGGTTTTCCTAGTAATACATGCGATGCCACTATTTGATCTCCAAGATGTAATGCATAGTTATCGAATCTCGAACGACTCTCGATGCACCAATGGTTGTTGATTCGATCGGGATATATGGATGAAGGGACCGTACTGTACGCTAACCAAAATCTACGGGTTCTTGCAGGCACTATCAGTGATACCTAGGGAATCATGGGGCGATGTTGCTAGACGCTCTTACCATTATTCGTTGGGCAAGTCGGAAATTGTTGTTCCGAGTCACAAGGAGTTGTGAGCCCACGGCTAGCTGTATCCCTGAACCATTGAGGGTCACACAAGTAATGGATTACTAAACCCCGTTGAGATAGTTAAATTTAAAGAGTTAAATTTAATGAAAAAGAAGTTGGACTTCTTAACTAAAAGGGAGTGGAATTTCCTAAAATGACATAGGGATGGGCATTTTTGGAAATCACTGAATTCGGATTCAGAAAAATTATCTTGACTCTAAAAGGTGCAGAAATGGTTTCTGTGCACATTGGTGAAATCGGTTTATCAATCGGAGTCATGATGAATTTTATATTAAATTCTATAACAACGGGCTTGGCTTGTTGGGCTTAAGTTATGGATTGTGGGCCCTAAGGAGTTAGAGTCCTAATACAATTATAACTTAATTTAGTCTAAAAATTATCTATAAATACATGTTTAGTGTTCGAAAATTGACACAATTCATTCTTGCAATTTTCGAAATCACACATATTTTAAAGGGGAATTTTCGAAAATTCCTCTGTCCCTTTAGAGAAAATTCGGTCTGTGATTTTTGTGAAAAATTACATTCCGAATTAACAGATCAAATCTGTTTATTCTCATCGATAAACATCTGATTGATTTCTAGTGCAATCAATCAGAGGGTTTCTGTTTTCTGATCGTGGACCTTATTCCGAAGATTGATCGTGAAGCCATCGGTTCCCGGGATATACAAGAAGAGCAGATTAAATTCTGTTGGTGCCCATAATCAAGCCGTTGCTTGAAGAGGTAAAATATTATTAATTGTGATTATTATTATTTTACTTGCAACATAATTTAATCGTAAAGTTTTGATACCCATGATATGGAATTGTTCCATATTAAAAATAAAAATTTTTAAACTTCCACTGCACCGGGTATCAATTTTTAATTGATCTGAACATGTTTTCCAACAGTGGTATTAGAGACAGGTTGCTCAGATCAAACGATTAAATTAATCGATTGTACAAAATTTTTGGCCTCGAGTTTTGAAACAAAAACAAAATTTTAAATTAAAATTTAATGGGCACATCGGGCAGCGATTGTCGCTGCCCGGGGCAGCGACGGGCTGCCCAGCCTGGGCCCATTTTGGGGCGCGGGCTGCCCGGGATTGTCCCGGGTAGCCCGGAAAAAATTAAAATTAATTTTTAATTAAAATTTTAATATTTTGGAATTTTAGTTTTTGGTCCGATCGAAAATTATTTTTGATTGGTCCACGAGGCATCGGATCGAATTGTTCGAGTCCGAAATTTTTAAAATTGATTTTTGGATAAATTTGAATTTTTGAAAAATTTATAAATTTTATCCGTTAAATTAGATTTTATAAAATTAATTATTTTGGTACAATTGATGATAAGATATGATCTTATGAATGTATTAGATAAAATATGATTTTATCTTTTAATTATGATGTCATTGCATGTTATCCAATGCTTTAATTATTGAATTAATTATTGGATAAAAGGATGATCGATTGTCATGACCAATATTGTAGGTGTATGTTAGGTAGTTTACATTTGTTTTTATTGTTGTTGGGTTTTATTAATGGGCTTGGTTTATGAACCAATTTGAATTGTCATTTGTAATAAAAAATGGGCTTGGTTTATGGCCCGTTTCCACCCTTAAATATGTATCCCCTACTTGTCATCGAAATTTATTGTAAATTTGTTAGACTTAGTGGGAGATAAAGATTTGAAGACAATGGTGGGCCCAGCAGACGATAAAGACCGAAGAAATGTAAATGGAAGCTCAATGTAATAGGATTGCATTGCATACTTGCATATCACCTAAGATTGGACTTAGACTCGTGATTGGCAACCACGGGTCGATTAGATAATGGGATCGATCATCCTTAAATAATATATGATATTATTGATGTATGCATATTTAGACTAAATTTTATGAATCCTGCAAGCATACATAAATTGCATGATGAGACAAATTTTCAAAAAAAATTAAAATCCCTCATTTTAAATATGATTTAAAATTGATATCAATATTTATAAAAGGGAATTTAAATATTGTTTAAATGTTCCTACCTTCCATCAACGATCAATGTATGAGATGCTACCCGCGGATACGGTCCGGCTCATATTATTAGGGGGGCCTGTTCGTCGGAAAGCTGTACATTGGATCGACACATGTTGTAAGTTGGGTGGAACTCACATGGGATTGGCTCATATTTTTGGGGGATCCACATGGCGACCGTCCATCACAACTTAATATTGATGAGTTATCTTGACATGTCACAATAAACGGCGTCATATTATTGGGCCCTTATTGGACATGAGGTAAAAACATGGGGGTTACTTTGGAAGTAATTGGGCTCTACCTTTTGAAAATTATGGTTGGCTGATATTATTCGGGACTATGATTTGTCAATTGGACTCCATATTCCCACTAAGGAATGGAGTTTCCCGTTTTCACTAGAGGGTAGTGAAATCGTTAAAATAGTGGGAGTGAAATTCATAAAATTAAATTTCGCCATATTTATGTCTTAGTAAATTAATTAAACAATCACTGATTATTGTCTGTTTCTTTTCAGTATTTCATTAAAATGAATTCGCGCAATCCACTATACTCAATTCTCGAACAAAACAAATTGACTGGCGCAAACTATACAGAATGGTTCCGTAAAATAAAGATTGTTCTAAACTCGGAGAAAATTTTCTACGTGTTAGAAAAGAATCCTCCAAAGGAAGCACCGACTAATATAAGTCCAGAAGAATTGGCAAAACTTGATCAATGGTGGGACCATGATGTCAAGGCCAAGTGCTATATGCAAGCTTCAATGTCTGATGAACTACAGAGGCGATTTGAGGATGCCGTGAATGCTGCTGACATATACATGCACCTCAAGGAACTTTTTGGAGCTCAGTCAAGGTCGGAGAGGTATGTCACCGTCAAAAAGCTCATGACATGCCGCATGCGAGATGGGACTTCGGTCCGTGAGCATGGGGTACACATGATTGGGCTCCTTGAAAAGTTGGTAACACTCGATTTGACATTGGAGCATGAGCTAAACGCGGACTTATTACTTCTTTCACTTCCTTCGTCGTTTGACGGATTTGTGGTGAACTTCAATATGAACAAGATAGAGGCCACCCTTGAAGAGATGATCAATATGCTTGTGTCTTATGAGGCCATATTAAAGAAGGATAAACCGGTACTCTTGGTTGGCTCCTCTTCTTACTCCAAGAAGGGGCCAAGTGGAAAGGGTAAGAAACGTTCTGCCCCACCCAAGAAAATTGTACCACAAAAGAAGTCCAAGACAAAAGCTTCAAACGTGAACATATCTGGAGATGTTTGCCATCACTGCAAGAAACCCGATCATTGGAAACGTAACTGCAAGGAATACCTCGAGCAGTTGCGAACTGCAAAGGGTATGTTTTACATTGAAATAAATATTTCACTTAATACTACTTCTTGGGTATTGGATACCGGATGTGGATCTCACATTTGCAATGATTTGCAGGTGATGACAAGAATTCGTAAGCTTAGGATGGGTGAGACCCAGCTGAGGCTCGAAAATGGTTCCAGAGTTGAAGCCAAAGCAGTGAGAGACATTTATTTAGTTTTGCAGAACAATTTTAATTTATTTTTGAGAGATGTTTTATTTGTGCCAGATTTAATTAAAAACATTATTTCTGTTTCTATGCTTGATAGAGATGGTTTTTCTTGTAATTTTGTAAATGAAATTTGCAATATTTACAAGAATGAATGTTTGATTGGAAATGGACAACTTGAAAATGATCTATATAACTTAAAATTAAAAGACGTTCTAATTAATTATGTTGATAAACCGGTAACAACAAATAAAAGGAAAAACGATAGTCAAAACCCGGCAAACCTTTGGTATGATAGGCTAGGTCATATTTCCTCAAGGAGGATGAACAAGCTAGTGGGAGAGGGCATGTTTGATATGTCTGATATTAACTCTCTACCTACTTGTGAGTCCTGCCTAAAAGGAAAAATGACTAAATCTCCTTTCAAAGGGAAGCCTGAGCGTAGTCAAAATCTGTTGGATTTGATCCATACAGATGTTTGTGGACCATTTAGTATTGATACTAAATTTGGCCACACCTACTTCATTACCTTTACTGATGATTATTCGAGGTATGGGTATTTATATTTAATGAAATATAAGTCTGAATCATTTGAAAAGTTCAAAGAATTTAAGGTTGAAGTAGAAAACAAACAAGGTAGAAGTATTAAAGCACTTCGATCGGATCGAGGTGGAGAATACTTAAGTACCGAGTTTTTGAACTATCTAAAAGAGAATGAGATTCTCTCTCAGTGGACTCCTTCTATGACACCTCAGCTGAATGGTGTCTCGGAGCGTCGCAATCGAACTTTGTTGGACATGGTTCGATCTATGATGAGCTTCACTGAGCTCCCACCTTCGTTTTGGGGCTATGCGCTTGAAACGGCGGTATTGTTGTTGAATAATGTCCACACTAAAGCAGTAGATAAAACTCCATACGAGTTATGAAATGGCAAAGCTCCTAAGTATTCGTACTTAAGGATTTGGGGATGTCCTGCTTATGTGAAGCAGACAGTGGGAGATAAGTTGGATAGTCGATCCACCTTATGTTATTTTGTAGGATATCCGAAGAATTCAATCGGATATTATTTCTATCATCCTACTGAAAGAAAAGTGTTTGTTTCAAGGAATGCCACATTCATGGACAAGGAGTTCTTATTAGATAAGAAAGGCAAGATGATGGAACTCGAAGAAATTCGAGAAGAACCTGAGATACAAAATAATGATCCTACACCTCAGGAACCATTGATTGACACGCCTATATCCAGGAGATCCGAGAGGACTTCTAGACCTCCTATTCGATATGGTCTTCTTCTTGAAGGGGATCAAAGTGAACCCGACATTGGATGTGATCCAAGAAACTTCAAGGAAGCAATTTTTGATGTGGATTCTAATTTATGGCTTGATGCTATGCAGTCGGAAATAGATTCGATGCATACAAACCAAGTTTGGTCTTTAGTAGATCCTCCCGATGGAATTGTTCCAATAGGATGTAAATGGATCTACAAGAGAAAACTTGGGCCTGATGGCAAGGTACTAACCTACAAGGCACGATTGGTAGCAAAAGGTTATACTCAAAGACAAGAAGTTGACTATGATGAAACCTTTTCACCAGTAGCAATGTTCAAGTCCATAAGAATCCTTATTGTCATAGCAGCATGGTATGACTATGAGATATGGCAAATGGATGTGAAGACTGCATTTCTTAATGAAAACATTAAGGAAGAAATCTATATGATGCAGCCCGAGGGATTCACATCCATGGGAAGCGAGCATAAGGTATGCAAGCTTCAGAGATCAATTTATGGTCTCAAACAAGCATCAAGAAGTTGGAACCAGAAATTTGATGAAACAATAAAGGACTTTGGTTTCATCAAAAACCCAGAGGAACCGTGCGTGTAGAAGAAAGTAGTTAAGGATGTGGTGACGTTCTTAGTGCTTTATGTTGATGACATCCTACTCATTGGGAATGACGTAGGGATGTTGCAGTCAACAAAGATATGGTTATCAGGTAGATTCTCGATGAAGGATTTGGGTGAGGCATCCTATATTCTAGGGATACAGATCTATAGAGATAGATCTAAGAGAATAATAGGACTCACTCAAGCAACCTACATCGACACCATATTGAAAAGGTTTTCTATGGATGAGTCCAAGAGAGGACATCTACCTATGTGTCATGGAATTTCTCTATCCAAGTCTATGTGTCCCAAGACTGACGAAGAGATAGAGAAAATGACACACATACCATATGCGTCAGCCATAGGTAGTATTATGTATGGGATGATATCTACCAGACCGGATGTAGCCTTTGCTCTGAGTGTCACGAGCAGATATCAGGCCAACCCCGGTCAAATGCATTGGAAAGCCGTGAAGGATATTCTTAAGTACTTGAGAAGGACTAAGAATATGTTCATGGTTTATGGAGGAAGAGAATTGAAATTGGAAGGCTATACCGACTCTAGCTTCCAAAGCGACGTGGATGACTCGAAGTCAACCTGTGGATTTGTATTCATGCTCAATGGCGGTGCTGTCTCTTGGAAGAGTTCCAAGCAGGACACCACAGCGGATTCCACCACTGAGGCAGAATACATTGCAGCATCAGCTGCTGCTAAAGAGGCCGTTTGGATGAGGAATTTCGTCCAAGAGTTGGGCGTAATTCCTGAAGCCATTGGTCCAGTTCCGGTGTACTACGACAACACTGGTGCCGTTGCTCAGGCAAAGGAACCAAGGTCTCATCAAAGATCCAAACACGTACTGAGGAAACACCACATCATCCGAGAGATTGTGGAAAGAGGAGACATCACTGTCGAAAGAGTGGCCTCTACAGACAATATCGCTGATCCACTTACTAAGCCCTTGCCAGGACCATTGTTTGACAAACATCGCGAAGCAATGGGATTGAGTAGTCTGACAAGTTGGCTTTAGGGCAAGTGGGAAATTGAAAGAGTGGGTGCCCGGTTAGCCAACTTGTGGCTAAGGGCTTTTGTGATTCTATGTATAAACAATCTTTGTTTAATATAATTTACATTCATTAATGGCATTATCTTTGTTTTTTTTCATATTGTTATATTGTGATATATTATTGTTGTTTTGATAAAGACCTTGAATATACTATAGTGTAAGTAAGATGAGAAAGTGAATAAAGAGAGATCACTATTATGAAACACATCTTATAGTCACTGTATATTCTAAACAGTTCCTAGCCAATTAAGCCGTCCGCTAATAAGGATAAGGATCGCTCGAGAATGAGACTAGCATTTGTGATGCCAAGTACCATGTTTCATTGGTAATGGACATAGAGATGTTCAAAGCATGCAAATGGATATTCATATGATGAATGATCGAACTACCCTATTCGGACTTTTCAAGTGGTTATCACTTATCGAGTGGATAAAGTCCGCGGTTTTGGTTGTACACCATTAGTCATTACTACTTGAAATATCATTGAGACTCTATATGCTAGTACTGTACTTTGACTCGTTTACCGACTCTATTGGGGTCATCAGGTATCGGGATTGGGTACAGTTACGACACATATAGGAGTCGATGCTTTGTTGTCAAGGATTCACCACATACTTGCGAGTGTGGATATCCAAATGCGATCTGAGGAGATATTAGTGTGACGAATCTCTGGCCAGAGTACATGATGTGTTTTAGGTTACTCGGTTTTCCTAGTAACACATGCGATGTCACTATTTGATCTCCAAGATGTAATGCATAGTTATCGAATCTCGAACGACTCTCGATGCACCAATGGTTGTTAATTCGATCGGGATATATGGATGAAGGGACCGTACTGTACGCTAACCAAAATCTACTGGTTCTTGCAGGCACTATCAGTGATACCTAGGGAATCATGGTGCGATGTTGCTAGACGCTCTTACCATGATTCGTTGGGCAAGTCGGAAATTGTTGTTCCGAGTCACAAGGAGTTGTGAGCCCACGGCTAGCTGTATCCCTGAACCATTAAGGGTCACACAAGTAATGGATTACTAAACCCCGTTGAGATAGTTAAATTTAAAGAGTTAAATTTAATGAAAGAGAAGTTGGACTTCTTAACTAAAAGGAAGTGGAATTTCCTAAAATGACATAGAGATGGGCATTTTTGGAAATCACTGAATTCGGATTCAGAAAAATTATCTTGACTCTAAAAGGTACAGAAATGGTTTCTGTGCACATTGGTGAAATCGGTTTATCAATCGGAGTCATGATGAATTTTATATTAATTTCTATAATAACGGGCTTGGCTTGTTGGGCTTAAGTTATGGATTGTGGGCCCTAAGGAGTTAGAGTCCTAATATAATTATAACTTAATCTAGTCTAAAAATTATCTATAAATACATGTGTAGTGTTCGAAAATTGACACAATTCATTCTTGCAATTTTCGAAATCACACATATATTTTAAAGGGGAATTTTCGAAAATTCCTCTGTCCCTTTAGAGAAAATTTGGTCTGTGATTTTTGTGAAAAATTACATTCCGAATTAACAGATCAAATCTGTTTATTCTCATCGATAAACATCTGATTGATTTCTAGTGCAATCAATCAGAGGGTTTCTGTTTTCTGTTCGTGGACCTTATTCCGGAGATTGATCGTGAAGCCATCGGTTCCCGGGATATACAAGAAGAGCAGATTAAATTCTGTTGGTGTCCATAATCAAGCCGTTGCTTGAAGAGGTAAAATATTATTAATTGTGATTATTATTATTTTACTTGCAACATAATTTAATCGTAAAATTTTGATACCCATGATATGGAATTGTTCCATATTAAAAATAAAAATTTTTAAACTTTCGCTGCACCGGGTATCAATTCTTAATTGATCTGAACACATTTTCCAACACAACCTGCCAACCTCAGACATACCCTATAATATTTCAGCACATAATAATATGTTTCACACGATGATCGAACCGGCAATGTTAGAGAATTTCTTCCCACCTCACCTCACATAACCCACAATATTTCAGCAGATAATATGTTTCACAGGAGAATCGAACCGACAATGTTGGAAATTTTTTTTCACGTCACCTCATATCTTACCAACTTTTCTATGCTCCTATGAGCCATTTTCTTATAATTTATATTACCCAATAACTCCTTTGTAGGTTATATGACTTGTATCAATATCTATATCTATATATAAATGTTATGTTATGTGCACACTAAGGCACTGTTTGGTTCATGAATTGGATGATGATGGATTAATAATATAAGAATTTTAAATCAATATACTTGGATTAAACAATGGTGCATAGCACTAATCCTTGGAATAACTTGAGTCAAGCATTGGACAAAGCAATGATTATTAATCAATCAAGTGTTATCCTTCACACCAAACTCTGATTATTTTTAGAGTATCTTTGTAGTGGTGATTATTTATTTATTTTGGGTACTTTAAAATTTAACCTCGTGGGAACGAACAGTCATTATCACCATCTCCCATCTCAACCATTGGAATATTGCATGAATCAGTGATCAAAAAACTATTGCATAATTTTTTTTTACGTATTTTAATAATCATAATTTTAAATATAATATAGTAAATAAAATATCAGAAAACTCATATATAAAATATCAGAAAACTCATATGAGTCAGCGCACGAAATACTTTGTGTCATGAAAAATTATTGATTTTTATATCAAAATATTATTTTTTATTATAGA
The DNA here is from genome assembly GCF_033568475.1 of Henckelia pumila. NCBI lineage: Eukaryota > Viridiplantae > Streptophyta > Magnoliopsida > Lamiales > Gesneriaceae > Henckelia > Henckelia pumila. Next base: position 195,843,246 of record NC_133121.1, read on the forward strand.
TATGAATCGAATCAATTTATTTTACGAATATAAATCGCTGAGAGGTTTAACAAGAAAACTAAACATATAATATATTAGTAACTAGAGATGTTTTATATATAATGAAGAAAAACTTAAAATACCTAATAAAGTTATTATATATCATATAAATTAATTTCAGAAGAATAAAGGAAATATATAAAGAGAAACCAAATATATTGTTTCTATATATTTAAAAATAATTGATTATAAAATATTAATCATGTGACAAATTTGGTGACTTTTACACACCCCATCCAAATAAAACAAATAAGAAATATTTTCAGTTTTTAAATAATTTAGAAAATAAAACAATAATTTTTTTACAAAATCTCAGATCTCATAGAATCTTCTATTTTTTTATGTTACTTTTCATTCCATATATATTTTAAATTAAATGTATCTCATGAGTCATGCTGTGCAAAAACATTGCATCATTGAGCATATTTTTATAGTAATTGTGAATTTATTATATCTTAATTAAATTAGTCAACTATTACAATAATTTATATTTTTAAAATTTTTTTATCGATAATGACATCATGGCTTTATTTTGACTTTTAATTTCTTAGGCCGCCTTTTTGGGCCCAAAACCAAGTAGATTATCCCTGACTCGCTCACTAGCTTGGATGGATTCAAAATATTAAGAATTTAAGATAGAGCTTAATACAATATATTCAATTGGTAAATATTTTTAAAAATAATATATAAGCTATGTTCAAGAACACAATGATTTATCCATGCTAGGAGAACAAATGACACATAATATTTGTATTATTGTATGATTGAGTATTGACATACAATTTGTATCAAATTCAAGATTACATTATTAATTTTCGTGAATTGCAAAGAATGCAATTATCATGACAGGGAGGTGATGCAAGTAATTGCACCAACTTGGAGATCAACTAACGTGTGACGCTTGTCTGCGGTATTGTTATAATATCTGAGTTGTGTCGTTACCATTAATTATAAATCTTTTTTAAATCAACAACCTATTACAATATGTTTTCGGTTTTTTATCCTTCAAATTTGAAAACAATACCGTCCTTCTTCCATGTTAGTTCCATCTCTATTATTTTTTTGCGACGTGAGAATCCGCAAATGCTATATTTCGGCACGTATTGGGTAAACTCTGACTAACGTAACAGGCTGCAAACTATACTAGTTAGGTAAACCGCAGTAGAAAAACTTTGTACGACATTCTAGTCTAAGAAGGTATTGATAGAGGGACAAGGACACAAGCACATTATGTGCCACTCGGGTTTTTACCCCGGGTGGCCTATTTTAAAAAAAATTTATGTGTTATATATTTTTTTAAAAAATAATTTTTTGTGTTATTTTTGGACCAATACTATATATATTAGCTCGCGTAGTTAAATTAAAAAAATAAAAATTAAATAGCCACATGTAGCCCAATTAAAAAAATTAAGTGGCTCATATGTCTCAAAATTGGACTTTTTCGTCCTTGTTTTCTTGATTAGATTTGATTCAATTTAACTTCCAAATCTATCAATCGCCGTTTTTTAAATAATATTTTCACTTCTATAAGGTAGATTTCCTCTTGTTGTTTTCAAATTTTTTTTCTGCTTTGTGTTATTGCTTTATTTTAAAAGTGACTGCATTGCAATGAAAGGATATTTTTAGAATTCCAATTTTTAATTTCATACAAAAGGTTAATTGTTTCTTCATTCAAGTTTTTATTTATGTTAGATTATGCATCGTGTTGATCATATGTTGTTGATATGATGTCATATTGAAAACATATTTAGATTGTGATATCAGTCAAAAGTTTTTAAATGTTACGTACGATTCCATAAAAAAATTATTGATAATCTTATTAATGAAATTTTTTTTAAGACTACAATGAACAAGAATATTATTCATCGTTTTAATTTTTTTACATTATGTTTTGTTTATCGTTAAAAATTCTAATCCGGGTAGATTTCGGATCCTGGCTCCACCATTGTAGGAGGAAATAGATGAAATAATCAAAATTTGACTTTTAAAATGGTCATGTGAAATTATTTTCAACAAATAAAAATACATTTTTTTAATATTTTTAAAAATTCACCTTATTTTATTATCTGAATTTTTCGTTTTATAACTTTTGTGATTATCTGTACGATATATTGATCAAAATTTGATACTTATTTCACTAAAAAAAGATTATTTTTGGGAAAAAATTGAATATATTGTTATTAATTGTTATTATGATGTTTAATGGTAAAATACACAAATAAAAACCATTGATAGCAGAAAATATAATTTATTCCAAGTCAATTTTGCAATTCCTTATATCGCTACTCAAAAGTCAAACGCAAGTCTACATCAAATTTTATTTTCTAGACGATTTACATAGCCATAAATGGAACCAAATATAAACATTGTTGAAGATCAAACTCTAAAGTTTTGATGATAACGAGTCAAAACAAAATCAAGTAATAAAGTAAATAAGATTTTGAAGATAGATCAAATTGGACTCATTCGGACCAAAGCTCAACAATGATGTCAGATCAAATGTCCGATGAAAATTAAATTCCGGATGAATCAAGTACTTGATCCATATTTTCTTACGTCAACTTATTTCAACGGATCAAATACAAATAGACCTCCACTAGAACAATTCAGATCGTTCGAAGCCAAATCATGTAGCCATCAACCAGATCAAAGTTTCATTTTGAAATATCAATTGCTGAAGTTGTTGAGATAAAAGACAAAAACATTTAATGAGATTTTGAACGTTGGTTGGTTTCTCCCTAAAGTCAAGATTTGTGAGCCAATTTATGAGATATGTTGGCGGCTCAATCTCAGAAATTGTTGGCGGCTCACTGGATAGTTTTTGAAGATTATAAATATTCAAGTGATTCAAAGATTCAAGAAGAGACGAAGAGTGAACAACACAAGATACTGAAATCTAAGAATATTTCGTTCATTTGAAAAGCCAAAAATCCTTCACTCAATATCCTAACTCAGAAACCCATATCATCAGATCAAAGTTTCGAATCACTGAGTTAGAAAGTATTTCAAAGATCGATCGAGCTCAAAGAAATACAATCAAGAACGATCCAGATCAAAGTCATTTGCATCTATCCAGATCAAAACACCGAAGCACATTCTATAGCTTCATTTTGTAACTCAAAGCAGATTGATTGTTCTGCTTCGAGAGATAGAGTATTGCTAGGAGTTTCTCTCAAATATTGATTGGATTGGATTTGTACAAAGCGTTGTATAAATCAAAGTCTTCTAGTGGAATTCTTCTGGAAACAGAAGAAGGGATGACGTAGGAGAATTCATCTCCGAACATCCATAAAAAATTCTGTCCCTTTTACATGCTGCATTTATCTGCCTTAGCTTTCTAATAATTCAAATCTGCGAGGAAGATTTCTTCCGCCTGATCACTTCAGATCTTTCGAGCAGATCAAAGTTTTTAAGCAATAAAACTTCTGTCTGATTTTCACAAATCAGATCGAAGAATCTTTAAAGTTTTAAATAGTGTATTCACCCCCCCTCTACACGTATTTCGATCCTAACAAGTGGTATCAGAGAGGTTCTTGCTTATCACTTGAATCGTCTCTTAACTATGGCATCCTTAGCTATGATATCTTTTAGTAAAATTCCTATGTTCTCAAAAGAAGAATATGATGACTGAAAAATTCGTATGCAGGCACATCTATCAGCACTGGATGATGACATGTGGTTCGTGGTAACAGATGGACCAATGAAGATTATGAAGATTAACACTGTCATTGCCATTACTGATGTGCTCCTCAAATTATAGAAAAGCCTCGAGCTGAATGGACTTCTGAAGACAAGCGAAAAGCCAATCTAAACAATGTAGCCAAAGATATACTATACAAAACTCTGGACAAGAATATATTTAGCAAGATTAAAAGTTGTTCCAATGCCAAAGAAATATGGAAAAAAATCACTCAACTATGTGAAGAAAATGATCAAACAAAGGAGAACAAACTCATGGTGGCCATCCAAAAGTTTGACAGCATAAATATGAAACCAGGAGAAACAATGAATGAATTCGATGAAAGATTCAGCAGATGATCGATCTAAATGCACTTGGAAAGAATTATAGCAACCGTTAAGTAACACTCAAACTCATGAGATGTAGTGACCCTTACCGAGATCACCTACTAAACAAAACTTTAAGCATGCAATTAACTTAATTAAAAATAGTAAACCAGAATAAACTGCGGAAGCAATAATCATAATTCAATCCCAAATAGTTATACAACCATATCGAAATAATGTATTATCCCAAATACATCAGAACATAAAATCAAGGCATAATCCCAACTAGCCGCCATTGCCTAGCCCTTCCTTGATCCACCCGCCTCGTCCAAACACAAACCTCCCCCATGGAATAGGGTGTCTAGATATACAAAATACGAGACGTGAGAATAAACGCTCAACACGAGAGTACGAGTATACTCGAAATCCAAAGTTACTTCAATATAGCTCCCTAAATCGTCTAATTTCAAAACGAATCGAATATTCGTCTCAATATGAATGCAAGTGTAAACAAAATAATCAATCAAGTTCACACCAACAAATAAACATGCAATATGTGATTTTAGGGACTCGAGAATCAATCGTACTCGAGTATTCAACCCCATTCAAATTCAATGTTGTCTTTTACCTTTCAAGTTAGTCGAGGATTCAAATCTGAAAATAACAACGAACTCAATCAATATCGAATCAAATCAAAACGAATCAATACAAGAATTTCAATATTATACCGTCTTCAACTCTCGAATCGGTTCAAACTTCCAAGTTCGTTCCAAACCCGAATTTTCAACCCAAATCTGAAAATGTTGAACATACAGGTTTGATATCAATCTACTAATTCAAACAAACCCGGAAAATCAAATCGAAACAATACAACCGATAATCCAAAACTCGATTTCGACGGCATAAAGGCTATAAACGGTCAACCAAAAATCTCAACTCAACAATAATCAACAATACAATTCAAACCCATCTTCCAAACCAATATAAACGACCAAATCCAACCAAAATCCAAAAACCCATTTTTGAAATTAAGCTCCAAAAATCATATAAAATCCAAATTTTGTTCTTTTTCCAAACCGACTTCGAATACACGGTCTATGCTAGCTCAAGAACATCATACTCGAAAATTATCAAATTCTGACAACCTGACAAAAATCAAAGTTCATCGATCGCAGCAAAACTTACGTCAAAACGAAGCCCTCGTTGCGGTGATCGTGAATCTCAACTCGAAACAAAAATCTGACGGTCGGATCGTGCGAATCAGAAGAAAGAAAAGCTTGAAAAATTGTTGGCCATGGCTTCTCGGTCTCGGTTGGCGTGAAGAAGGGAGGAAGAATGAAGGAGAGATGGTGATGGATAATAATAATAATAACTCCCCAAAGACTAGTCAACTGACCAATTTGCAATTCGGTCCCTGAAATTCCAAATTAAATCAATTCAATCCCGGCTCAATTAATCTCCACTAATTCAAAAATAAATAATAATCAACTATGCTAATCACGAAATAATTAATTTCAGGGCCTTACAATTCTCCCCCTCTAAGATTCGATTTCGTCCTCGAAATCTGACAGATCACAACTGAAACAAGAAAGATTCGTACTAAAAAAGAACTCACCTCAATCAAACAACTCTGGAAATCGCTGCTTCATATTAGATTCTGTCTCCCACGTCACTTCCTCAACTCCGTGACGACTCCACTGAATCTTCACTAACGGAATCGACTTGTTTCTGAGTTGCTTTTCTTTCTTGTCAAGAATCTGAATCGGTCTCTCAAAGTAACTCAGAGTCTCATCGAGTTCGGCCTCATCAGGCTGAAGAACATGAGACGGATCCGGATGATATTTCAGCAACATCGAAACGTGAAACACATCGTGGATGCCTGAAAGAGACGGAGGGAGAGCAATCCTATAGGCAAGATCGCCTATCTTCTCCAGAATCTCATACGGACCAATGAATCTCGGCGACAACTTCCCTCTTTTCCCGAATCTGACAGTACCTCGGAATGGAGAAATCTTCAGAAACACTCGGTCTCCCTGATCAAAACACAGTGGTCTGCGTCTGATATTTGCATACTTGGCCTGTCGATCTTGGGCTGTCTTCATTCTGATTTGAATCAACTTCACTTGCTCTGCCATATCGCGAATCATATCTGGACCCAACTCAGGTGATTCTGAAATCTCATCCCAAAATAACGGAGATCTGCACTTTTTCCCGTACAAAGCTTCAAAAGGTGCCATTCCGATACTCGCTTGGAAGCTGTTATTATACAAAAACTCCACTAAAGGCAAGGAATCCTGCCAACCTGAGCCAAAATCAAGCACTACTGCCTCCTGCAAACTGTGCCAAAAGTGAGAAGTGAATCTCGGATCTCTGTCTGATACTATCGACTTCGGCACGCCGTGCAATCTCACAACCTCTCTGACATACAACTCGGACATCTGATTGTTACGATATGTCATTCTGTACGGAATGAAACAAGCAGATTTCATCAGCCGGTCAATCACTACCCAAATCGCATCACAACCTCTGACTGAACGCGGTAGCTTCGTGACGAAATCCATAGAGATGTGATCCCACTTCCATTTCGGAACTGGCAAACTATGCAATAATCCACCTGTTTTCTTCCTCTCGGCTTTCACATGTTGGCAATTCAGACAATGGGACACAAACCTCGTGACATCTCCTTTCAACTGCTTCCACCAGAACTGAGTCTTCAAGTCGTTATACATCTTCCATCCTCCGGAATGAACACTGAACCGACTGCAATGTGCCTCTCAAAGAATACGCTATCTCAACTCAGAAACATCGGGCACAACAATACGACTATTCATGAATAAAACATCATCCCTGACCTGAAATTCTAATTGGTGACCTGATCTTACCCTCTCTATCGAACTCTGACTGCTCGGATCAGATCTCTGAGCCTCTCTAATCAACTGAAACAACTCTGGTTCGGCCTGAATCGCAAATACTCTGATGGATCTCCTATCAGTCTCAAACTCCAAACTAGAAGTACAACAGTCTTCAATCAACTGAGAGACACCAATCGTAGTAAGAGATAAGGACCAAAGCTTCTAACTAAGAGCGTCTGCAGCTGCATTCAACTTTCCAGGATAATACTTGATCTCACAATCGAAGTCCTTAAGCAAATCCATCCATCTCCTCTATCTCATGTTCAGCTCGGACTGGAAAAACAAGTACTTCAGGCTCTTGTGGTCAGAAAATATCTCAAACGACTCACCATAAAGGTAATGGCGCCAGGTCTTCAAAGCAAAAATGATCGCAGCTAGCTCAAGGTCATGGATCAGATAACGAGTCTTGTGCGGCTTCAGCTGCCTCGATGCATAAGATATGACGTGCTTCCTCTGCATAAGAATTCATCCAATACCACGGTGAGAAGCATCACAGTAAACGAAAAAACCTCCCGTATCTAATGGAATAGATAAGATCGGTGCGCTGGTCAATCTCTTCTTCAGCTCAATAAAACTGGCCTCACACTCCTCGGACCAAACAAACGATGCATTCTTTTGGGTCAACTGGGTAATTGGCTTTGCAATGGAAGAGAAACCCTCGATAAATCGGTGATAATACCCCGCTAAACCCATAATGCTTCGGATTTTTGGCACTGATGTCGGTCTCGGCCAATTCATAACTGCCTCGATCTTACTGGGGTCCACAGAAATTCCATCTCCCGATATAATGTGGCCTAGAAAAACAACTCGGTCCAACCAGAATTCTCACTTTGATAGCTTAACATACAACTGTTCGGCTCGCAAAATCTGCAATACAATCCTCAAATGCTCTGCATGATCGGAACGGTTCTTCGAATAGATCAGAATATTGTCAATGAAGATAATGACGAACTCATCTAAATACCGCTGAAAGACACGATTCATCAGATCCATAAAAACTGCCGGAGCATTGGTCAAACCGAACGGCATGACTATAAACTCGAAATGTCCATATCTGGTTCTGAAAGCTGTCTTAGGCACATCCTCGTCGCGAACTCTGAGCTGATGATATCCTGATCTCAGATCTATCTTCGAATACACTGAAGAACCCTGCAGTTGATCAAAAAGGTCATCAATCCTAGGTAGAGGATACTTGTTCTTGACCGTCGCTTGATTCAACTGGCGGTAGTCGATGCAGAGTCGCATAGAACCGTCTTTCTTCCTCAAAAAAAGCACTGGAGCACCCCAAAGCGATACGTTAGGTCGGATGTATCCCTTGGCAATCAAATATTCTAACTGCTCCTTCAACTCTTTCAGTTCTAATGGAGCCATTCGGTAAGGCGCTTTCGAAATAGGCTGAGTACCTGGTGCAAGTTCAATGTTGAATTCGATATCTCGAATAGGCGGCAAACCAGGAATCTTGTCTGAAAATACATCAGAAAACTCGCTAACCACTGGTATCTCGGTCAACTCAGGGCTAGACCTCTGGACATCTACTGCATAAATCAGGTATCCCTCTGCTCCTCTCTGAAGCAAACGAGACATGGATAACACAGAAATCAAAGGAATTCTGGATCGAGAACCCTTACCGAAAAACTTCCAATCATCTGCCATCTCAGGTCTGAATCGAACCACTTTCTGAAAGCAATCTACTGTTGCCCTATACTTGGTCAGAGCATCAATCCCTACGATACAGTCAAAATCAGATAGTCCAAGTACAATGCAGTTAATCTCAATCGAATTCCCTTCAGATTCTAACACACAATTACGGACCAATCTCACCGAAGCAGTTTCTCCATCCAAAGGCAAAGTAATAGAAACGACATCAGATAATGGCTCGGCAAAAAAATCATGCATCACGACAAATATTTCAGAAATAAAACAATGAGAAGCACCCATATCAATCAAAACATACGCAGGATAACCAAAAATCAAACAGTTACCTGCTATCACGTCATTCGGAGCTGCATTGGCCTGATCCTCTGTCAAATCAAACACCCTCGCCTGCTGTCGAGGAGGTTGGTTCTGATTCTAATTACCTCCCTGATGAGACTGCTGCTGGGGCTGAAAAGAATGGACTGCAGAAGCTGATCTCTTGGGCTGAGCTGGCGATCGAGAAGAACTGCCGCTCTGAGCTCTATCGGATCCTCGCTGAGGACAGACTCTAGCAAAGTGACCCGGCTGCTCGTAGATATTACAACTACCAAACACGCCTCGACACTAATCACTTGGGTGACGGTCTCCACACTTACTGCATGATGCTCCTAAAAACCCTGAATTCTGTCCAGAACTGAGCTATCTAGAGCCACTGGAACTCGATGAACTGCTCCCAGAGTTCTTAAATTGCTTCCCTTTCGGTCGATATTGATCTCGCCTGTTTCTGCCACTGTTACCTCCCTCAACCCTCTGAGACTGATTCGAATGCTGAGAAGGTTGATACTGATACTGGGACTGCTGAGGCTGAAACTGAACAGGCTGATTCTGAAAAGATCTCTGCTGCTGCTGAGGAGCTAACTGATTTACTCGCTGTATCAAAAGTCCAGCTTCGGCTCCCTTTGCCTGATCCATAGTATCTGCGAAGTTGTTGGATCTCCCGGTATTGACCAAAGTGAAAATATCAGGATTCAAGTCGTTGATGAAATGATCATCTTTGGCTTCTTCGTTGTCTGCGATGTGAGGTGCGAACCTCAAGAGACTATCAAACTTGCTCACATAATCCTCGATGCTCAAGTTCCCTTGCTTCAAATTCGCAAATTCGGCACCCTTTTCCTTTCGATACGACACAGGGAATAATCGCTTGTAGAACTCAATCTTGAATAAACTCCAAGTGAAAACGGTGCCTCGATTCTCATTTGCTCTCTTGGTCATAGTCCACCAATTCTTAGCAACACCCTGTAGCTGGTAAATGACTAACCTGATTCTGCGGTCATCGGTATAGTCGAGGGAATCAAAGAGCTGATCAATGTCCTCTAGCCAACTTTCACAGTCAACAGAGTTCTCGGTACCCGTCAAGGTAGGCGGTCGGAACGATCGAAATCTCTTCAATAGAGTCTCCATCGGGGTCGCGGTAGCATCCATCTAATCTACTCCAGTACTACCCTGATCATTCGGAGGAGTTACTACTGGTTGCGGATTCTCATTAGAAGGAGGTACCAAAGGTGCTTGATTCCTTCTCACAGATCGTCGAGGTGTCATCTGATATCAAAGGGTTAGGACACAATACCTCAATCACAATCTCAATCTCATAACCTCGGTGTCCAAAACTCTGCTCTGAGTATTCATGAATCTCAAGGATATTCGAACAGATAATAGCACAAATACAGATATATATCACGTTATTCATGCTTTATAAATTAAATCACAAATCATGTAATTCAATTAATTCAAGAATCAATAAAGAATGCTCGCACGTATTTAAAATAATCATTTAAATAAATCAATCACATGCGAAAATTCAATTCATGCGGACTCGATCTACCCCGCTTACTCTAGTTCAATTCCAAGAATCTTATCGCTCTGATACCACTTAATGTGAGACCCCGTTACTAACCTTCTAATCTCGAATAATTAACTACAGTCGAACACGAAGAGCCGAGGAAATGAATCAAAATTTACTTTTTTTTTTAAAGAGCCTTGCGCCCGCGCGAGCTATAGCCTCGCGCGCGCGCAGGAAAATAGGCCAGAAGCCTCGCGGGGTGCTCGCGCGCGCGCGGGCGAAACAAACAGAGCCCTTCAGGCTTCTCGCGCGCGATATGAGGCGCGCCCGTGCGCAGGCCAAATGGACAGAACAGAGCAGGAACCTGGAAAATCAATCCAAAAGCAACTCCAATCAATTCTAAACTCAAGAACACATGCATATCAATATTTAGAACTTACAATATTCAAAGTTCTACTCAAAATACAATAACAAGTTTGACGATAGAGTTCGTTCGACTAATCAAAATAATGCAAGTCCAAAATTATGACCCTACGACACACGGTGTCTCACTTCTATCATTCTCACGCCGAGATAACCCAGACGACTCGGTCTAGCTCCTGATCCTCCTGTTGTCAAGTACACATATAAACAAAAACAACAGCCGGATAACCCGGTTAGAAATATAATTTCTAAGTAAAAGAGACAGACATACAATATCAATTAAACACCTCATATTGAAATGTATAAATCATCAATCAATCAAAAGAGGGTGGATGTATGCATGACTTCAAAACTCGAGATTATCAAATCAAATAATCGAAATATCAGTCGGTAATCGGTTGGGATCCCGGGGTTAAGTCAGTACAAACAACCTACCTACACTCCCATTCGGGGTGGATGTCGCACAACTCAAACCCCTAGACTTCAGAGCAACTATAAGATGTATTCTGGCACTTGGAAAAACTCGAAATCCAAAGCCACTTCAATATAGCTCCCTAAATCGTCTAATTTCAAAATGAATCGAATATTCGGCTCAATATGAATGCAAGTGTAAACAAAATAATCAATCAAGTTCACACCAACAAATAAAAATGCAGTATGTGATTTTAGGGACTCGAGAATCAATCGAACTCGAGTATTAAACCCCATTCAAATTCAATATCGTCTTTTACCTTTCAAGTTCGTCGAGGATTCAAATCTGAAAATAACAACGAACTCAATCAATATCGAATCGAATCAAAACGAATCAATACAAGAAGTTCAATACTATACCGTCTTCAACTCTCGAATCGGTTCAAACTCCCAAGTTTGTTCCAAACACGAATCTTCAACCCAAATCTGAAAATGTTGAACATACAGGTTCGATATCAATCTACTAATTCAAACAAACTCGGAAAATCAAACCGAAACAATACAACCGATAATCCAAAACTCGATTTCGACGGCATAACGGCTATAAACGGTCAACCAAAAATCTCAACTCAACAATCATCAACAATAAAATTCAAACCCATCTTCCAAACCAATATAAACGACCAAATCCAACCAAAATCCAAAAACCCATTTTTGAATTTAAGCTCCAAAAATCATATAAAATCCAAACTTCGTTTTTTTTCCAAACCGACTTCGAATACACTGTCTATGCTAGCTCAAGAACATCATACTAAAAAATTATCAAATTTTGAAAACCCGACAAAAATCAAAGTTCATGGATCGCAGCAAAACTTACGTCACAACAAAGCCCTCGTTGCGGTGATCGTGAATCTCAACTCGCAACGAAAATCTGACGGTCGGATCGTGCAAATCAGAAGAAATAAATCTTGAAAAATCGTTGGCCATGGCTTCTCGGTCTCGGTTGGCGTGAAGAAGGGAGGAAGAATGAAGGAGAGATGGTGATGGATAATAATAATAATAATAATAATAATAATAATAATAACTCCCCAAAGACTAGTCAACTGACCAATTTGCAATTCGGTCCCTGAAACTCCAAATTAAATCAATTCAATACCGGCTCAATTAATCTCCACTAATTCCAAAATAAATAATAATCAACTCTGCTAATCACGAAATAATTAATTTCAGGGCCTTACATAGTTGTAACCAATTTTTTTGATAATTATTTCCAATGCACAATTTTTTTACTAAAAATGGCTATTAGCATACTTTTATTTATTTATTTACACAAGTACATAGCCGTGATTTGGCTTAATATTTACAAATATGATCTTTACAATCACCTAAATGGACTCTTGTTCATATTCTTTACGTATGCTAGGAACATACGGTTTCAAATACATGTCATTAATGCACCGTTTGTGTATTTCTCATTCAACACTTGCCATACAATAAGCATTTCCTTCTAGTACTCGATGAACTTTAAATGGTCCTTCCCAGTTTTGAGACCATTTACCAAGTTATCTGTAATTAGTTCCTATGGGTCGTATAGCCTTCCAAACAAGATCTCCTTCATGAAATGATTTCCTTTTTACTCTTTTGTTGTAACTTCGAGCCACTTTCTCCTTTTTGATCATGATGTTGTTAAAAGCTTGTATCCTCATGTCATCAAGATCCTTTAGTTCTGCGATCATGGCTTTATTGCGCAATTCTAGGATCAAGTGGTTCGGCATGGCTACTCGTAAAGATGGAACCATGATTTCCATGGGTAATACAGCTTCATGCCCAAAATCCAATGCAAAAGGACTTACCCGGTTGCAGTTCTATTCGAAGTTATGTATGCCCATAGTGTCTCGAACAGTAGTCTAGGCCAATCTGTTGGACTATGGTATCAAGCTACATTGTTCCTCACAGTAATATCCTTTATCATTTTTTGTAAAATTTTGATCAACACTTTGTTTTCTACTTGTCTATTTGAAACGACCAAATTTTCTAAAATAATATATGCGGAATTTTTTTTTTATCCTAAGTAAAATAAATGTACATACATGCCCATACATATATGCACAACAATAAACAGATTTAAAAAATAACTTAAATAAAATGCAACATTTTATACTTAAATATCTGAGTCAAACTTAAATAAAATACTGTCAAAACAATTAACTTAAAAGTTTGCATGCAATTAATTACTTAATAAAAATAGTATTAAAATTCGCCACTAAAATGACTTAAAAGAAATAAATAAATAACAGGGTTTAAAAATTCTTAAAAATATTCATATTGACTCAAACGACGGCTGCGGGGGATCACTGCCTGTCTGCTCATACGTCCTCGCCGCCGGTAGGTACTACATCTTCCTCTACGTACTCACCTGCACCATATAAGTGTAGTGAGCCTAGAGGCCCAACATGCTAACATAACAAGGATTTAAAATAATTTAAATAACTGAAATACTAATACATAACATATACATAAATGGGCATGCTTAAAAATCATGAATCATAACTTAAAATCTTACTTAAACTTGATCTTAAATATAATCATATAATACATACATAAAAATTGTTGAGCATAACATTTTTCTAACATCGCATGGTCATATCCATAGTGTAACCTTAAACTTAAAAGGTTCGACTGATCAGTCTCTTAAAACCAACGTACGCGGCGGTGACGAATCACCTCTTGCTGGTAGTAAACTACCCTTAACATGTGGGGACTTGTCCCCCTTAAATAGTCACACTACTTCAACTTCCAACATAAAAATTATTTTCTAGCTCAACCTTAAACATTAAATCATGCCATAAAATTATTTCATGAATGCATGTACTTAAATAAAATGTGTGTCCTTCCTATATATTTAATTTAATTTTTATACTAACATATAAATACTAAAATAACATTCATGCATAAAATAATTAAATATATAATTATGACACATGCAATTTCTCATGGTTTGTGCTGAACTGCTGGCCCTAACACTCAAGTCCATTTTCTTAATTCTGGCCCATTAACACTGAGACTGGCCCATTAACAAACTTAAGCCCAAAAATACATTTCTAAGCCCAATTAATTTATTCAAGCCCATTAATGCATTCATGGCCCAATAACAACCTATTCTGGCTCAATGGGCCCAAAAACCCAAAGACTGGCCCAATAACTTCCATGGCCCCCCAAGCCCATAAAAATTATTGGACTAACTTAATTAAATTTATTTAAGCCCAATAATAATTAAATTTAACCCAAATAATTAAATGGAACCCAATTAAATTTTTGAATTTAATTAGGCCCATTTAACACTTAATTAAACTTAAAACTTAAAAAAAATAAAATACCCAAGCCCGACTCACTTAACCCAGACCCGGACCCAACTAACATAACACATGACTTTCCAGACCCGACCCGGACCCAACGACCCGACCCGGATCCATTCTAACCCTAAACCCGATCCCCCCTTTCCCCTTCCCTACGCTGCACGAGCAGCAGGCCTTCATGGCCTGCTGCCGCCCGGCTCCGGCCGCCCCTGGCCGGAGCACCACTGCCCAGACGTAACCCACGTCTGGGCGGTCCTAACCTGCCATGGCTCAGCCCCAGCCATGCCCCATAGCCCAGGGCCGAACCCCTCTTCCCAAAAACTCTAACCCTGCGGCCCCTTGCACCATTCTGGTTCCAACCCACGTGCAGCCCTTCCAGCCCTTAACGCAGCCACCACACATGAACCTAGGGACCCTAAGGCACCCCCTTAGACCCTCGACCAACAGCCATGCACACACACCATCAAGAAAAATGTGAGTATGTTCATGCACCCAAAGCAAAACCATGAGTCAATAATGTTCTAACTATGAAACCTCAACCATTTTCGAACATAACACTAACATCTTGATTAAAAATCTGACTAGAACAAAATAGATAGCTTATATGGTGTTAAAGAAGGAATTAAATATGCCTTGTTAATATAACGAAGATTATCGCGTGAACGGGGGCTCCGGGACGACGAACGGACCAAAAACTCGATAAATATTTGAAAGATCGGCTATGGAGGCTGATATCTGCTATGGGACGTGAAGATGGTGATGGAGAAAGGTTGGAGGCGGCTAAGGGAGAGGGAGACGTGAGTTTAGTGTAGATAGGATAGATTTTTGGTTAATTAGAATTTAATTAAGATAATAACTAATTTAAGATAAAATCATGCCTAAAAAATAATATTTAAATCTCAACATAACATATTATTCTGATAATAAAAATCAAAATCCCGAAATAATATTTTAGGCAAATTTTAAAAATTAATAAAAGTCAATAAAGGGACTAATTTTGGCTAAAAATCAACCCTTAAATAAATATATAATTAAATACTAAAATTTTCTTGACACAACACCTTAAAATATTATTTTAAGGCTCGTAAAACTCATAAAATATTTTTGGCTAAATAATTTGGCGTTTCGTCCGTCTACGGTCCCGTCTACGCGATCAAAACCAATATTTCCTTAAAAATATAAAAATACTATAATTGCGGGTTAAATGATAAAATAAATTAAATCATGCATATAAATCACATAATATCACATAAATACATTTAACCCTTAATTAAAAATTAATTTCTCCTAATTATGCATGTGGATTTACGTTTAAAATTTCCGGGTGTTACAATTCTCCCCCCCTTAAATCGAATTTCGTCCTCAAAATTAAAGTACTTACCCGAATAACTCCGGGTAGCGAGTCCTCATGTCTGCCTCGATCTCCCAAGTAGCTTCCTCCTC
The DNA here is from genome assembly GCF_033568475.1 of Henckelia pumila. Lineage (NCBI taxonomy): Eukaryota > Viridiplantae > Streptophyta > Magnoliopsida > Lamiales > Gesneriaceae > Henckelia > Henckelia pumila. The sequence goes on from NC_133121.1 coordinate 195,859,310, forward strand.
CGAGTGATTCAGCCACTGGACTCTGACCATCGGTATGACCCACGTCCTAAGTCTCCGCTCATCCCTAGCCAAGATCCGCACTGGCCTCTCCTCATATACTAGATCAGGTGGCAACTGCAAGGGCTCGTAATTCAACACATGCGACGGGTTAGAGACATATCTCCGAAGCATGGATACATGGAAGACATTGTGCACTGCCTTAAGCCCTGGGGGTAAGGCCAAACGGTAGGCCAATGTGCCAACTCTCTCCAAGATCTCAAAAGGTCAAATATATCTCGGATTAAGCTTACCTCTCCGGCCAAAACGTACCACTCCCTTCATAGGTAACACTCTCAGAAACACGTGATCACCTACTGTAAACTCCAAATCTCGTCGTCGAGTATCTGCATAACTCTTCTGACGACTCTGAGCAGTCCTCATACGATCCCGAATCTGAATCACAATGTCTGCAGTCTGTTGTACAATCTCGGGACCCAATAGAATCCTCTCTCCAACCTCATCCCAATGAATAGGAGATCTGCATCTCCTCCCATACAAAGCTGCATAAGGAGCCATACCTATAGACGCCTGAAAGCTGTTGTTATAGGTAAACTCCACTAATGGCAATCTCGTCTCCCATGAGCCCTGAAAATCGATGACACAGGCTCTCAGTAAGTCCTCAAGAATCTGTATCACCCTCTCAGACTGACCATCTGTCTGGGGATGAAAAGCTGTGCTGAACAGTAGTCGAGTCCCCAATGCTGTATGTAGACTCTTCCAGAACGCAGACGTAAATCTCGAATCTCTGTCTGACACAATCGACACTGGTATGTCATGCAGTCTAACAATCTCCTTGATGTAAAGCTCCGCATACTGTGTCAATGAGTAAGTAGTCCTCACTGGCAAGAAATGTGCTGACTTGGTGAGTCTATCCACGATCACCCAAATAGCCGTGCAACCTCTGACACTCCTCGGTAAACCAACTACAAAGTCCATTGTAATGTTCTCCCATTTCCATTCCGGAATAGGAAGAGGTCTAAGAAATCCTGCTGGACGCTGATGCTCTGCCTTGACCTGCTGACAAGTCAAGCACTCTGACACAACTCTCCCGATGTCTCTCTTCATCCCAGGCCACCAATACAATAGCTGTAAATCTCGGTACATCTTCGTACTTCCGGGGTGAATGGAGTACGGAGATGTGTGAGCCTCTGCTAAAATCTCAGCTCTCAACTGATCGACGTTCGATACCCACATCCTACCACGGTACTGAACAATACCATCCACAACGGTATAAAGAAGACCACCCTTGGCCTCATCTCTCTACCTCCAACGCTGTAACTCCTCATCAGTAGGCTGTCCATCTCTGATCCGATCTCGTATAATCGGCTGCACCGTCAACACTGACAAGCTCGGTGCATGACCACTCGAGTAAAACTCCAAATCAAACCTCCGAATCTCGCTTTGCAGTGGTAACTGCACTGTCAAACACGATGCTATTGACGACTTCCGACTCAAATCATCGGCCACTACATTAGCTTTACCTGATGGTAGCTAATGTCACAGTCGTAATCCTTCACCAACTCCAACCATCTCCGTTGCCTCATGTTCAACTACTTCTGAGTGAAGAAGTACTTGAGGCTCTTATGATCAGTGAAAATCTTGCACTTCTCGCCATACAGATAATGTCTCCAGATTTTCAAAGCGAAGACCACTGCTGCTAACTCCAAGTGATGTGTCGGGTAGTTCTGCTCATGAATCTTCAACTGCCTCGATGCATAAGCAATAACCTTACCACACTGCATAAGTATTGCGCCTAACCCTAGCTTAGACGCGTCGGTTTATACCACTAACTCCTCGTGTGGTACTGTCATCGCTAAAACCGGTGCGGTAGTGAGTGCTTCCTTCAGCTGATCGAAGCTCCTCTGACAGTCTGAACTCCAAATAAACTTCGCATTCTTCTTGGTTAAGGAAGTCAAGGGTACTGCAATAGAGGAAAAACCCTTGATGAACTTCCTATAATATCCTGCCAAACCCAAGAAACTGCGAATCTCCGAAGCATTCCTCGGAATACCCTATTTCTGCACTGCCTCCACCTTCGACTGATCCACTGCGATCCCATCTCTCGAAATAATGTGGCCAAGAAATGCCACCTGCTCAAGCCAAAACTCGCACTTGCTGAACTTGGCAAACAAACGATGCTCCCTCAAAGTCTGCAAAGCTGTCTGTAGATGCTGCCTATGCTCCTCAACGCTCCTAGAGTAGATCAAGATATCATCAATGAAGACTATGATGAACTGATCAAGATACGGCTGAAATACCCGGTTCATGAGATCCATGAAAACCGCTGGAGCATTTGTCATCCCAAATGGCATCACTAAGAACTCGTAATGCCCATAACATGTCCGAAAAGCGGTCTTGGACACATCTGCATCCCTAACTCGCAGCTGATGATATCCAGATCGCAGATCGATCTTGGAGAACACTGAAGCTCCCTGCAACTGATCAAATAAGTCCTCTATCCTCGGCAGTGGGTACTTATTCTTCACCGTGACTCTGTTGAGCTCTCAATAATCGATGCACAGTCTCATACTGCCATCCTTCTTCTTCACAAATAACACTGGAGCTCCCCATGGAGAAAAGCTAGAACGAACAAAGCCTTTCTCTAATAACTCCTGAATCTGCTCCTTCAACTCTTTCATCTCGATAGGAGCAAGTCGGTACGGTGCCTTTGAGATAGGCACGGTGTCTGATACTAAATCGATACTGAACTCCACATCTCTTACTGGTGGAATTCCTGCAACATCCTTCGGAAAGACGTCCGGAAAATCACGAACCACTTCTATCTCTGATAATGATCTGCTAGATGGTTCTGAGGCCGTGACAATACTCGCTAGAAAACCTCGGCAACCCCGTCTCAACAGCTTCCTCGCCTGAATATAAGATATCACCTGAGGAGTATCACTGCTCTGAGATGCATGGAAAGTAAACGGGTTGCCTTCCGACGGTTTCACTGACACTGTCCTCCGACGAAAATCAATCGAAGCTCCATTGACTGTCAACCAGTCCATACCCAATATCAAATCAAATCCGCTCAATGGCAAAACCACTACATCTGCGCGAATGGAGTTCCCCTGCAGCTCCAACTCCAGCTCTCGGATGACACTAGAGGTAGTAATAATCTGTCCTGACGGTATAGTGACATCATAACCATTGTCGGCAATCTCAGGGGTAATGCCTATCTGTCTGATAAACTCCAGGGAGATAAACGAATGCGTAGCCCCTGAATCTAGCAACGCAAACGCGGAGTTGCCTCCAACTAGAATTCTCCCTGCATGCAGAAGAATCCCAACAATTTCATACCACCACTAAACTTTTCCCCAAAGATGAGTCACTAATAACCCTTAATTCTAATCACAAGCAAAACATGCTTCTTATTCTAACATGCAGATAGGTAACCCAAATAAAAAATTATTCCACAACAAAAATCAAAAAAATATTACCCAAAAGAAGAAATCATAAAATGCTAGGGGTAAGATATACCGGTGATCAAAGAGGTATCTGGGTCTGCCTCCTCAGCCTGCATCACGAACACTCTCCCTGTAGTGTTCTTCTTCCTCGGGCAATTGGCCATCTGGTGCCCTGGCTCTTTACAATGAAAACAGACGCCTGCTCCTAGAAGACATGGTCCCGGATGCATCTTCTGGCACTTCGGGCATGTAGGATATCCTCCAGTATTAGGGGCCCCGCCCCTAGGCTGCGTTCTCTGCTGCTGTGGCTTCTGCTCGTTCGGGCCCTTAGACGGCCCAGTAAACTGCTTCTTCGCAGGAGGCTGCGAAGATGGTCGCTGATACCCAGACTGAAACTGCCTCTTACTCTGCTGCTCCCTATGGATCTCTCTCCTACCCTCCTCAGAACGCAAGGCTCTACTGACTGCGGCCTCATAAGTGGGGATGTCCGCCATGCGAACGTCATGTTTGATTTCTAACCTGAGCCCCTCAATAAACTGTCTCATCTTCTCAGGTGCACTGTCAGCAATCAATGGCACAAGGTGACAGCCCCTCTCGAACTGTCGGATGTACTCCACAACGATCTTGTCCCCCTGTCGGAGACTCATGAACTCTCGGATCATGCGGCTGCACACGTCCTCAGTGAAATACTTGGAGTAAAACATCCTCCGAAAGTCTGCCCAAAGCATAGTAGTCAGATTCACTCCTCGTGATGCACTCTCCCACCATAAGTCTGCATCACCCTTCAGAATGTACACTGCGCACCTCACCTTGTCCGCATCAGTCAACCCCATATAAGCAAAGATACTCTCCAAAGAACGGATCCACCCCTCAGCAATGAGTGGATCTGTGGCCCCTGTGAACTCTTTCGGTCCCTTCTTCTGGAACCTCTCCGCTACGTCCTCATCATGGGACAGTCTCGGACGTGCTGCCTGCTGCTCCAACAGAGCAGTAATCCCGGCCATCATGTTTGCATTGGCCTGCTCCAATGCTGAAAGAGGGTTCTGCGGTGGTGGGGATCCCTCACACCTGTTAGCTGGTCTCGGAGGCATTCTGCACCACCACATATTTCTTTACGTAAATCGCCATGCATAACTAAGTACTTAAAAAAATTTTTTTGCTAACATAAATACTTAGGTTTTAAACATGCTACTACTAAATCATACTAAAAGCAATTAAAACTTACAGACCGGTTGCGTGGATTTCTGAGCTCGCATAGCAGTGATGACCCCACCAAGAACGCGTCTCTGATACCAATTGAAACACCCAAATTTTCTAAAATAATATATGCGGAATTTATTTTTTTTTTATCCTAAGTAAAATAAATGTACATACATGCCCATACATATATGCACAACAATAAACAGATTTAAAAAATAACTTAAATAAAATGCAACATTTTATACTTAAATATCTGAGTCAAACTTAAATAAAATACTGTCAAAACAATTAACTTAAAAGTTTGCATGCAATTAATTACTTAATAAAAATAGTATTAAAATTCGCCACTGAAATGACTTAAAAGAAATAAATAAATAACAGGGTTTAAAAATTCTTAAAAATATTCATATTGACTCAAACGACGGCTGCGGGGGATCACTGCATGTCTGCTCATACGTCCTCGCTGCCGGTAGGTACTAAATCTTCCTCTACGTACTCACCTGCACCATATAAGTGTAGTGAGCCTAGAGGCCCAACATGCTAACATAACAAGGATTTAAAATAATTTAAATCACTGAAATACAAATACATAACATATACATGAATGGGCATGCTTAAAAATCATGAATCATAACTTAAAATCTTACTTAAACTTGATCTTAAATATAATCATATAATACATACATAAAAATTGTTGAGCATAACATTTTTCTAACATCGCATGGTCATATCCATAGTGTAACCTTAAACTTAAAAGGTTCGACTGATCAGTCTCTTAAAACCAACGTACGCGGTGGTGACGAATCACCTCTTGATGGTAGTAAACTACCCTTAACATGTGGGGACTTTTCCCCCTTAAATTGTCACACTACTTCAACTTCCAACATAAAAATTATTTTCTAGCTCAACCTTAAACATTAAATCATGCCATAAAATTATTTCATGAATGCATGTACTTAAATAAAATGTGTGTCCTTCCTATATGTTTAATTTAATTTTTATACTAACATATAAATACTAAAATAATATTCATGCATAAAATAATTAAATATATAATTAGGACACATGCAATTTCTCATGGTTTGTGCTGAACTGCTGGCCCTAACACTCAAGTCCATTTTCTTAATTCTGGCCCATTAACACTGAGACTGGCCCATTAACAAACTTAAGCCAAAAAATACATTTCTAAGCCCAATTAATTTATTCAAGCCCATTAATGCATTCATGGCCCAATAACAACCTATTCTGGCCCAATGGGCCCAAAAGCCCAAAGACTGGCCCAATAACTTCCATGGGCTTAAACTTAAAACTTAAAAAAAATAAAATACCCGAGCCCGACTCACTTAACCCAGACCCGGACCCAACTAACATAACCCATGACTTTCCAGACCCGACCCGGACCCAACGACCCGACCCGGATCCATTCTAACCCTAAACCCGATCCCCCTTTTCCCCTTCCCTATGCTGCGCGAGCAGCAGGCCTTCATGGTCTGCTGCCGCCGGCTTCGGCCGCCCCTGGCCGGAGCATCACCGCCCAGACGTAACCCACGTCTGGGCGGTCCTAACCTGCCATGGCTCAGCCCCAGCCATGCCCCATAGCCCAGGGCCGAACCTCTCTTCCCAAAAACTCTAACCCTGCGGCCCCTTGCACCATTCTGGTTCCAGCCCACGTGCAGCCCTTCCAGCCCTTAACGCAGCCACCACACATGAACCTAGGGACCCTAAGGCACCCCCTTAGACCCTCGACCAGCAGCCATGCACACACACCATCAAGAAAAACGTGAGTATGTTCATGCACCCAAAGCAAAACCATGAGTCAATAATGTTCTAACTATGAAACCTCAACCATTTTCGAACATAACACTAACATCTTGATGAAAAATCTGACAAGAACAAAATAGATAGCTTAGATGGTGTTAAAGAAGGAATTAAACATGCCTTGTTAATATAACGAAGATTATCGCGTGAACGGGGGCTCTGGGACGACGAACGGACCAAAAACTCGATAAATATTTGAAAGATCGGCTATGGAGGCTGATATCTGCTATGGGGCGTGAAGATGGTGATGGAGAAAGGTTGGAGGTGGCTAAGGGAGAGGGAGACATGAGTTTAGGGTAGATAGGATAGATTTTTGGTTAATTAAAATTTAATTAAGATAATAACTAATTTAAGATAAAATCATGCCTAAAATATAATATTTAAATCTCAACATAACATATTATTCTGATAATAAAAATCAAAATCCCGAAATAATATTTTAGGCAAATTTTAAAAATTAATAAAAGTCAATAAAGGGACTAATTTTGGCTAAAAATCAACCCTTAAATAAATATATAATTAAATACTAAAATTTTCTTGACACAAATCCTTAAAATATTATTTTAAGGCTCGTAAAACTCATTTTTGGCTAAATAATTTGGCGTTTCATCCGTCCACGGTCCCGTCTACGCGATCAAAACCAATATTTCCTTAAAAATCTAAAAATACTATAATTGCGGGTTAAATGATAAAATAAATTAAATCATGCATATAAATCACATAATATCACATAAATACATTTAACCCTTAATTAAAAATTAATTTTTCCTAATTATGCATGTGGATTTACGTTTAAAATTTTTGGGTGTTACACCATTGGCCTGAGGATAATACGGTGAGGAACAATGTAGCTTGATACCATATTCAGCTGCAAAACTTTCACTTCAAATCCCACAAGCATAGTTCCCTGATCTGTGATGATAGACTTTGGGATGCCAAATCGATGTATGATATGCTCCTTAATAAAATCAATTACATCTTTTTTTTCCACTTTTTTAAATGGTATCACCTCTACTCATTTGGTAAAGAAATCAGTGGCCACAATAATAAAAATATGGCATTTAGATAAATATGGATAGATCTTACCAATTAGGTCCATGGCCCATCCCCAAAATGGCCATGGTTTCACAATTGCATACATTTCATCTACAGGAACCCGTTGAATATTGCCATGATTTTGGCAAGGTTGACATCCTTTGGAGTACCTAATGCAATCCTTAAACATTGATGGTCAATAGTATCCATGTCTCCTCACGAGCTATCACATTTTGGTCCCTGACTGATGAACACCACATACTCCCTCGTGTACTTGTTTCATCACCACCAATGCCTCGAGGAACCCGATGCTTCTCAGTAGTAACCCATCCATTATTTTTTTGTACAGGTCCCCTTTAGCCAAAACATAGTTGAGAGATTTCATTTTTAAACCATATGGAATCTAATTTTCAGGGAACTGCAAAGCTTCTTTCAGTTCTTCTCTCCACTCACCTGCCAAGTTAATATCCAAATTGAAAGTTGATAAGTGAATTTTGTATGCATTAGTTTGTGATATGTTTATGTCTATTTTGTGTGCATTCATATTGTTTTTATGTATTTTTATGGGTTTTAGTGCATGTGTGTGTATTTCACTCCTCGGGTTAATTTTGTAGGAAAATGGATTTTTAAAGTGTGAATTACGGAGCAGCTTTGTTCGAAAACTCAAATTTAATTTTAGAGAGATTCAAATCCGATCTTCACTGTTCCGAATAGAGTTCAAGATGTTTTAAAGCTGCTGTCCAAATTTCAACTCGATCCGACGGCTAGATCTTGAGATATGAATTTTTCAAAATCATCGCTTGCTGCAGAATTTTTGTACTGCGTGCGCGGGAGAATCAAGCTCGCGCACGTGCGAGTCGGAGTTCCAGACCTCTGTTTTTATGTGCTGCATGCGCGCGCGTGTTCCGGGGTCATATGTGTTTCGAAAAATCCTTGTTTTGAGAGGAAATTAACTGATAGGCGTTCCGGACCATATATATACAAGATATAACATATTTTTTAGGGTTCCGAAGTTTCAGAAGGCAGACAACACAGAGGAGGCGGCTACAAGGCTTGGGAGAGAAGATTTCTTATTTCTTTTCTTATTTTTATTTTTATTTTTGAATTATTGTTTTTAATTATTGAGTAGTTTATTTTCAACCAAGACGGCGTGATTGGGCCGAATAAATTCATGTAGAAAACTTGGATGTTTGTTTGAGATTTTTTAGAGTTGATTTTATTTTATTGATTGTCAGATTTATATTGGTCTTATGAATAGTCTGATCAACTGTTTGCTTGCATGTTAATTGATTCCAAGTCGACAGAGGAGGTTTCGATTTTGATCAACACATGGTAAAACCGACTAGAAATAGAATTCGGTTTCAGTGTGCGGTTTGTGTGTAAACTGAATTTTCATAAATATTTAATGCATTCAAATTTGATTAAAATTACGAAAGATTAGTTCATCAATATTTGAATAGGTTTGATTGTTCTAGAAATTGTCCTTTGAACAAGATAGGAGAATTCCCGTGATCTAAGATTAAATCTGAGTCCTGAATCAACTACATGTTACATGATTTGTTCGGTACTTATGTGTGTCTTGGTTGTCTCTGTTTTAATTATTTTTATCTTCAGTTTATTTTTATTCCTATTTCTTAAGCAGTTTTTATTTTATTTTCTTGTTTTATTTAAATCAAATTGCTTTTTATTATTTTGTTTAGATTAAGTAAAATAATTAATTATTGAGAATTGACAACAGTCCCTGTGGGATCGATACTTGGACTCTCTGTCCACTTTACTATTACTTGAACTGGTATGCTTGCCAGTAGATTTATATCACACCGATTAACCGGTCAAGTTTTTGGCGCCGTTGCTAGGGACTGTTTAGTTAATATTAGGATAGATTATTTGCTTGAGATTAGACTTTTTTTTCTATATTTTCGTTCCATTTCTTAATTTTTTTTATCTTAATTTTATTGTTTCTTACTTGTGAGGTACTTGGAGATGGATCATCGACAGGTGTTCATAAGGTTTGGCCAACAATATTTGGTGCCTTTCTATGTTGTTTGGGGGAGATTCAATGAATTGGCGAACATATTTCAATGTCATCAATTTTCGAACTACACTCTCACTCAGATTTTTTATGGTGCTTTGGATAAGACTACAAGAAGTTGGGTGGATTATGGAGCTTTGGCCACTGGCAGTCACCTGTTCAAAAGAGATGAAGACAGTGCTATGCACTTGTTAAATGATATGACGGATTTCGACTACCATTGGCATTGTGATCCTTCATTGCAAGGTTGGAGTCACAAATATCCTCCAGAATTCAACTCCACAAATTTTGCGAACCAACCACCGGAGCATCAAGAAGAGTGTGTAGAGTATTTTGAAGATCATGTGGCTCAGTTGGAGAATTTTGTGAAAAGGCAGGAAGAGATAAACCAGTTCTTCGAAAGCCGCATCAAATTTTTGAGTCTTTTGGATGAACAGATTGCGCTTCATAGAGAACCAGTTTCTGAGATCTGCCAAGAGCGTGAAGTAATTGAGCCAGAGCATGAGGAAATAATTTTTTAAGAATCTTCTTGTGAGGATGAACTAAAAGTGACAATGGAGGAGGAAGAAACATACAAGGCTACATATTTTACCTCGTCAATGGTCGTTCCATGTACACCGTTAGAAGATTCTTTCTTACCATTGACACCACCTCCAGCATATTCCATCTTCTATGAGCTTTAACCTAGATTCGGAGTCTCCTTCCAAAAGAAAAATTTCAAACCAAGTGTTGTTGGACCGACGAGCTTCCCATGCATATATCACGCCAAGCTTGAGGGCGTACACAATCAAAACTCATACGTAGAGTCGTATGATTCTTACTATGGGCGGCAGCCGCTCTTTGATGGTTGCTTCTACATAGTCGGGCATTAGACTATAAATTTAGAGCTTACTGGGAGGCAACCCAGTATTCTTTCCCTTTATCTTTTTAGTTTAATTTTTGGTTTTTGTTTATTTCTATTTGATTTTTGTTCTTTCTCATGCCAGTTTGTCGTGTCTGACTGATGTATCCCGTCTGCTATTGTCATCCCAAAAGATGCTGCCGAAGATGAAGATGAAGAGGATGAATACGAAACCAAGGGAGTGTTATTTTTGTTTTCATTGTGTGTTTGTTTTGCATTTTGTTCATTGTTCTAGAGCATTGGGGGCAATACTTTGGATAAGTATGGGGGGGGGGGGGGGGGGTTTATTTAGTTTTGTTTCGTTAATCATTGTGTTTTGCATTCTTATGGTTTAGTTTATTGCATATAGTTCGTATTCATGCATATCATTTTGTTTTCTGTTTGTGTTGTGTGAATAAGTAGAATGATGAATGTGGGCCGATGATGATAGAGTTGTGAAAAAAAATTCTTTTGAGAAAATGTTGCTTTTTATTGAACATGAGAAGCTGTTGGTTGAATCGTGAATATTTTTAAGCACACATGTTAGACTGGTGTAGTGTAGCGCATGTTTGTTTGACCATTGCACGACAATAGATGTTTGTTGATCATGATAGTGTCTTTGGATTCTTGATAGTTGTTAGACATTGCATGTATGATCTTGAGCGTACCTATAAAATTTTTGAAAATTTTTTTGTTGAAAATTAAATTAACTCCATCCGAGTTACGAGCAGAGATTGAAATCCTAATCTCTGTTCTTGACTATGTATGCGGATCTCATGGGGTTAAAAATTTTGAAAATTTGAAATAGCAATTCCATCCGGGCTTGGACAATGATTAAAACCCTAATCTTTGTTCCATAACTAAGTTTGCAGGTTAAATGAGATTGATGCTCCATCCGGGCTATAGACGAGGGGATTGAAATCCGAATCCTATCTTAGTTATAGCTAAGTTTGCGGATAATTATTGGGGCTTATTAAAAATACCGGGTGCAAAATCCGTAGGCACGTAATTAATCTCAAAAAAGTGCATGTTTTTGTTTGGGATTGTTGAGATGATGGAGTGCTGGATTGTGATACTTGCATTGAATTGTCATAGGTTGCTAAGCATTCTTAGGACAGAGTCTTTTGAAGTTTCATGAAGCTGGAATGACATGTCACACACACACGTTTACGTTAAACTGACAGTGTATTGTGAACAATCAAAAAGTTTTTGTGGTTTTTAGTTGTTGAATTTGAAACTTATCGGAGGCTATGTTGTTCATGATTCATTCTTACTTATGTCGTTGTTTGCATTTTGTTTTTTTTTGCATGTCTTGCTCGAGGGCGAACAAGGTTTAAGTATGAGGGTGTTGATAAGTGCATTTTGTATGCATTAGTTTGTGATATTTTTATGTCTATTTTGTGTGCATTCATATTGTTTTTATGTATTTTTATGTGTTTTAGTTCATGTGTGTGTGTATTTCACTCCTCGGGTTAATTTTGTAGGAAAATGGATTTTTGAAGTGTGAATTACGGAGTAGCTTTGTTCAAAAAATCAAATTTACTTTTAGAAAGATTCAAATCCGATCTCCATTGTTCCGAATAAAGTTCAAGATGTTTTGAAGCTTCTGTTCAAATTTAAGCTTGATCTGACGGCTAGATCTCGAGATATGAATTTTTCAAAATCGTCGCTCGTTGCAGAATTTTTGTACTACGCGCGCGCGAGAATCAAGCTCGCGCACGCGCGAGTCGGAGTTCCAGACCTCTGTTTTTATGTGTTGCGCTCGCGCAACACATAAAAACAGAGGTCTGGAACTCCGACTCGCGCATGCGCGACGTGCGCGCAAGGCCTATGCCGCGCACGCGCGTGTTCCGGGGTCATATGTGTTCCGAAAAATCCTTGTTTTGAGAGGAAATTAATTGATAGGCATTCCGGACCATATATATACAAGATATAACATATTGTTTAGGGTTCCGAAGTTCCAGAAGGCAGACAACACTGAGGAGGCGGCTACAAGGCTTGGGAAAGAAGATTTATTCTTTCTTTTCTTATTTTTATTTTTAATTTTGAATTATTGTTTTTAATTATTGAGTAGTTTATTTTCAACCAAAACGGCGTGATTGGGCCGAACAAATTATGTAAAAAACTTGGATGTTTGTTTGGGATTTTTTAGAGTTGATTTTATTTTATTGATTGTCAGATTTATATTGGTCTTGTGAATAGTCTGATCAACTGTTTGCTTGCATGTTAATTGATTCCAAGTCGACAGAGGAGGTTTCGATTTTGATCACTTTGATAATCAACACATGGTAAAACCGACTAAAAATAGAATTCGATTTCAGTGTGCGGTTTGGGTGTAAACTGAATTTTCATAAATATTTAATGCATTCAAATTTGATTAGAATTACGAAAGATTAGTTCATCAATATTTGAATATGTTTGATTGTTCTAGAAATAGTCCTTTGAACAAGATAGGAGAATTCTCGTGATCTAAGATTAAATCTGAGTCCTGAATCAACTACATATTACATGATTTGTTCGGTACCTACGTGTGTCTTGGTTGTCTCTGTTTTAATTATTTTTATCTTCAGTTATTTTTATTCTTATTTCTTAAGCAGTTTTTATTTTATTTTCTTGTTTTATTTAAATCAAATTGCTTTTTATTATTTTGTCTAGATTAAATAAAATAATTAATTCTTGAGAATTGACAACAGTCCCTGTGGGATCGATACTTGGACTCTCTGTCCACTTTACTATTACTTGACCTGGTACGCTTGTTAGTAGATTTATATCACATCGATTTAGCCGGTCAAAATTTCTACCTGTAATCCCCTTTGTGTGATGGAATGGTGATTCTTTTTCTGGATAAGCACCAATCTATGGGTGAATTCTTCGAATAGTCTCAATCCAGAATCAAATTGGTCTAGTTCATTGGTCTCCCAATTTTGTTTTCTTGTCACGTACTGGAAATTAATTTCCTCGAAGTCATTATCCAGCTGTGAAGTGGCTGTAAAATAGGGGGCCAATGATAAACTGGTGCACTTGTACTCCCCAACTACTTGTTGAAGCACTAACTGTGAATCCCCAATCGCCTGGATGTTCTTTGCTTGAAAATCTTTGAGGACCTCTAATCTTATCACCAGTGCCTCGTACTCTGCTTGGTTGTTGGTGCATGGGAAGTCTAATTTAAAGTATAGAATTGTTTTCACTCCAGTAGGGGATACGATCACCACCCCTGCGCCTGTAGTTCCTTTAGTGTTGGATCCATCAAACTTCAATATCCATGGTTGTTCCTCTATCCCATAGACTGGGATCTCCACCTCTTCTGGTATTGACTCATCAGAACCTGGATGGTGAGCTAAAAAATCTGCAATGGCTTGTCCCTTCATGGAATTTTGAGGATAGTAAACCAAAGTGAACTCAGCTAAGGCTGGTGACCATTTACCAATTATTCCTGATAACACGGGTCTACTAAGCATATACTTGATCAAATCAATTTTTGACACAACAAATACAATCGACTGAATTAAATAGTGTCTCAATTTTGTACATGCATGAAATAATTCTAAAAAAAGTTTTTCAATGGCGGAATATTTACATTCCCCATCATGAAGTGAACAACTTAAATAATATATATCCTGCTCCTTGCCCTCATCATTATCATGGGCTAACAAACACCCTATTGATTCTGGAGCGGCTGCAATATATAATTTCAAAGGAACCCAATACCTTGGATGCACCAATACTGGTGGTTTGGAGAGGTACTCTTTTATTTTTTGTAACTCCCGGAATTATTTAATTTTAATCCGAGAATAGTTAATTTGGGAATATTTGGAGTTTTGATTTAAATTCTAATATTCTTAAATTGATTAGGATTGAATTTGAATGAATTGAGTAATTGAGGACTGAATTGCCATTTTTGAACTCTTGAGGGGCTAAAGTGCAAATTGTATTTAACTTATCAGAATAGTGGAGGTTGCTCAGCATGCACGTGTACAATTTATATGACTTATCAGATTTCTCAAAGTTGAAGGAGGAAGAACCGAGAGCAGAATTTCCAAATTTGATCTTCATCTTCATTGTCACATATCTTGAGCTACGGTTGTCTGATTTCAATTCCGAAAGATGTTTTGGAATCCTCTTGACAAGACCTTCGATTTGATGTAAGTTTCTTCTTTGTTAATCAAGGTTTGATGGTTCGAAAATGACAGATATCAGCAGCTGGTATTGAATTGATGTTATGGATCTTCTATCTTTGATAATCTTGAGATTTGATTGAAGATTGAATTGTATATCTTGTTCTTATGATTTCTTAGCTGTGATTCACTCTATACACCTGTTGATATGTTGGTTTAGAGGTTGAACAATTGATATGAATGTTAGAAATGATATAGAGATTTGCGGGAATCGCCGAGTTATACCGAAATGCCGTCGAACTTTTGAATTGGAGTGATTTATTCTTCAGCTTAGAAGTGGATGAGATCTTAGCTGATGATTCTTTGCTTGTTATGTTGTTGTTTCAGTGCTTGAACAGGACATTTCAATTGATTAATCTTGACTTCGAAACCGATAGACGTTAGCACAAGGTTGGTAGAGCTTCCTTTGGCATTCTTGTTGAAGTTTGGGGTTGATCTTGAGCAGATTTTGAGTTATGCTTGGTGTGTGATCTTGTACAGATTTTGACAAGTTTGAAGAACTTCTAGACATCACATTTGAAAGGTAAAAGTGGACTACAATTTGATTGGGATTACAACTCGAGATGGTTTGTATCGAGTTCCCTCAATTCACATACTTGTTTGTTTAAGTGCTCTTATGTGCTTTCTTTTGATTACTTGAATAAGTTCTTGATATAATGAATGCCCTGATTATGTTATATGTTGCATTCATCTTGAATATTCTTTGATTTTGAAATGAACGGAAACGTTCGAGTAGACGATTTGAGGAATTGTATATGTATGGCCTGGGTGGTTGTTTTAGCCTAGCGTCTGATTTGCATATATGATTGCTTCAAAGTCTAGAGAAGAAAGATAAGTAACCCCACCTCGATCGGGAGAGTCGGTGGATTAGTTATGATATCTACTTCTCGGGATCCCAATTGACGAATAACGAAATGAACCTTGTTTTGAAAACATGCATTGTACTTACTTTTATATCATGATCTTGATATATGTTGTTGTGCATGTTTAGTTGCTTTTACTGGGAAATCTATTTCTCACCGGAGTTATCCGGCTATTGTCTTGTTGTATGTGTCATTGCAATAGGAGAGAGTGGAACCGGGCAAAGGCATACATGAAGAACAAGGAATGAGATGAACATAGCGTGATGATTCGAGTTTAGATGATTATGAGCTGTCTTGTAGTGAAATGGAGCCTTAAACATGATTATGGTTTAGATATTTGTACCAAGACTTGATTATGATGATATTGTAGTCTTGTTTGTTGTAGTTGAGATTGAATAGATATATAAATCCTTGAATCAATATGATGTATCTTGAACTTGAATTGTATATAGCTTCTTGTGTATCTTGATGCATCTTGGTTATGTTTTAAGGCCTTGGAGTGATCTAATTGTATTCCTTGTATAGCACGATAGATGTTGCTATTGATTATACCATGTCTATATCTTGGTAGGAGATGATCTTGAATCAAAGGGATGCATGAACTCAATTTTTGAATAGCAGCAGAGTGCAGCCAAATTTCTGGCCGATTGGCCTGCGCACGGGCGAGCTACTGCTCGCGCGCGCGCGGGCCAAGCCAGGGGGCCTCGGTCCCATTGGCTTGCGCGCGCGCGAGGGGTGATGCCCGCGCGTGCGCAGGGCAATTTATTTGAAATTTTTTTTTTTTTTATTCTTTTATTTAGACTTTGATTATTGTCTAACATGGTTTAATAATGATTAATGAGATTAATGAGAGATTAGAACTCGGGTCATCACAACTGGTGGTATCAGAGCAAGAACATTCTGGACTTAGATAGACAGTGAGTGGGGTAGATCGAGTCTTCTGCCTTACTTATTTATGTTTTTTTTATCATGCTATGATTTAATTACGTGATTGAATTACATGGTTTAAATTCTAGCATGATTTACTTTCAAGTATTTTATTACAAGATGTTGTATTTATTTTATTTGAAAGTATGATTACGATGATTAAAGATGCATGCTTATTGGAATATCTGAACTGATAGAGGCATGTATCCTGATGAGTTATGACATGCTACCTGATTATCTGAATTGATTGGAAGCATGTTTTATTTGAAGAGTATGATTATTTATTTAAGATTGAATCAGAACCGAGTCTTGATCAGAGGTAAGATGATCAGAGGAGGACTGAGATAATTTGATGATTTGGTATCCTAACCATTTTCATAATCAGATATGTCTCGAAGACCAGGCCGACCTCCTCTGAGACCCCATGTTCCTATTTCTCTACCAGAACAGACAGTTCATACTCCACCGACAGTTGTCACACCGATAGTGCCTCGAGCTACTGCAGTGCCGAGTAATGAACAGGGAAGTACGTCAAGAGATATGACTGATATGACAGCAACTCCTATGGAAACACTTCTGAAACGTTTCCAATCCTACAAGCCGCCTACTTTGAAAGGTACAGAAAATGCTGTTGAATGCGAGGGATGGCTTGATGATATGGAGATGCTATTTGATTCACTTGACTACGGGGATGAACGGAGAGTTAGATTGATTGGGCACCAGTTGCATGAAGTTGCGAAGAGCTGGTGGTTTACTACAAAAAGAGCTTTGGAGCGTAGAGGAACTGTACTGACTTGGAATGTCTTCAAAACTGAGTTCTACCAATGCTTCTTTCCTGTGTCTTACCGCAAGGATAAAGGGGCTGAGTTTGCAAATCTGAAACAGGGGAATTTGAATATCGAAGACTACGTTGCAAAATTCTCTACATTGCTACGTTTTGCTCCACATGTTGCTGATAGTGACGAGGCTATGGCTGATCAGTTTATCAATGGCCTGAGTCCGGATGTTTTTACACTGGTGAATACAAGGCGACCGAATACCTTTGCTGATGCCTTGAACAGTGCCAAGGGAGCGGAAGCTGGTTTGATACAGCAGCGAGGAGCTTCGTATACCGCACAACCTCCGAGACCATCACAACCTGCAGCTCCAACTCCGCAACAGCAACCTTTTCGATTTGAAGGTGGTAGTAGCAGTGGAAAGAAAGGGTTCTTGCAAGCAAGAGGAAAACAGTTTAAGAAGTCTGGGAGCAGTTCTTCGAGTTCCAGTGGTACGAAGCAGAAGTCAGGAGTGTTCTGCAACAGTTGTGGTGGAAATCATCCAACCGATCAGTGCCGAGGTGTATCTGGGAGGTGCCATATATGCCAACAGACGGGTCATTTTGCAAGGGTGTGTCCTCAGAGAAATACTGGACAGGCAAGAGGTGCAGAGTCATCACGATCAGTGGCTCAACCTGGAAGACAGGCCTCTTCTGTTCATTCTTTCCAGCCAGCACATCCACAGCAGCAGACTCGACCAGGTGGAAGTCAGGCAGGCAATCAGCCTCAGAGACAGCAGGCTCATGTCTTTGCTTTGACTGAGGAGCAGGCACAGGGAGCACCTGATGATGTGATTGCAGGTAACTGTTCTATTTCTGGTTATTTTGCTTATGTGTTGTTTGATACCGGTGCATCCCATACGTTTCTATCTGCCAAATTTGTTGCATTGCATTCTTTGCCTGTTGAGTCATTGTAAGAGTGGGTGCCCAGTGAGCCAACTGTGTGGCTATGGGCTTTGTTGACTCTTTGTATAAACAATCTTTTGTTTAATATTATTTACACTTTTATGGCAATGACTTTATATTACTTCATATTGTTATATTGTGATATACTATTGTTGTTTTGATAAAGACCTTGAATATACTATAGTGTATGTAAGATGTGGTAGAACATAGAGATGTCTATCATGAAATACATCTTATAGTCACTGTATGTTCTAAAACCGTTCCTAGTCGATTGAGCCGTCCGATAATAAGGATAAGGATCGCTCGAGTTTGAGACTAGCATTTGCGATGCGGAGTACCACGTTTCATTGGTAGGGAACATGGAGATGTTCGAAGCATGCAAATGGATATTCATAGGATGAATAGTCGAACTACCCTATCCGGACTTTCCAAGTGGTTATCACTTATCGAGTGGATAAAGTCCGCGGTTTTGGTTGTACACCATTAGTCCTTACGACTTGAAACATCATGGAGACTCTATATGCTAGTACTGTGCTTTGACTCGTTTACCGACTCTGAGGGGGTCATCAGGTGTCGAGATTGGGTACAGTTACGACACATATAGGAGTCAATGCATTGTTGTCAAGGATTCACCACATACTTGCGAGTGTGGATATCCTATGCGATCTGAGGAGATATTAGTGTGACAAATCTCTGGCCAGAGTACTTGATGTGATTTAAGAAATGGTTTCTTAGTAGCACATGCGATGTCACTAATTTGATCTTCAAGATGCATTGCATAGTTATCGAATCTTGAGCGACTCTCGATATACCAATGGTTGTTGATTCGATCGGGATATATGGATGAAGGGACCGTACTGTACGCTAACCAAAATCTACTGGTTCTTGTAGGCACTATCAGTGATACCTAGGGAATCATGGGGCGATGTTGCTAGGCGCTTTACCATGATTCGTTGGGCAAGTTGGAAAGTGTTGTTCCGAGTCACAAGGAGTTGTGAGCCCACGGCTAGCTGTATCCCTGAACCATTGAGGGTCACACAGTGTAATGGAGTTTTAATCCCCGTTGAGATAGTTAAATTTAAAGAGTTAAATTTAATGAACTAAGGAGTTGGACTTCTTAAATAAGAGTAAGGGAGTAGGATTTCCTAAAATGACATAGGGATGGACATTTTTGGAAACCACTGAATTCGGATTCAGGAAAATTTATTTTGACTTTAAAACGTGCAGAAATGGTTTCTGTACACATTGGTGAAATCGTTTCATCAATCAGAGTCACGATGAATTTTATATTAATTTCTGAACGAGCGGGCTTTGCTTGTCGGGCCCCAGCTTATGACTAATGGGCCCTAAGGTGTTAGTGGCCTGCATTATAAATAAGTTATTTCAGTACAGAAATTAGACACGATAGCTCAAAATTTTGAGAGAAAAAAAAAACGAAACCCTAGCCCCTCTCTCAAGCTTGGCCGTCGCCCCCTCCCTCTCTGTCTGAGAAATTCCGGTCTGTGATTTTGAATCGCAGTAAGGAATAACGAATCAAATTCGTGTATTCTCTTCGCAGAAAACTTCTGATAGATTTTCTAGTGCAATCTATCAGAGGGATTAAACCTCTGTTCGTGGACCTGATTGAAGGCGTTCATCGGTTCCAGGGAGAGACAACAAGAGCAGAATTGTTCTGTTGGTGTCCATTAATCTCGTTGCGAGATTTGAGGTAAAATTTATTTAATTGTTATTTAAATTTTACACACACGTAATTCAATCGATGAACGGTTGATACCCATACCATGGAAACGTTCCATGAAAAATTTTTAAACTTCCGCTGCACCGGGTATCAATCGTAATTGGTCTGGGAACTCGCCAGTTTACCAACAGTGGTATCAAAGCCAGGTTGCTCAGATCAATCGATTGAATTAATCAATTGTACAAAATTTTTGAGTCTCGGTTTTTGAAACAAAATAAATATTTTAAATAAAAAAAAATTTTTTTTCGGGGCAAAACCCGGGCAGCGATTGGATCGCTGCCCGGTGGGGCAGCAATTGTTGCTGCCCCGGGCGGCGCACGGCGCCGCCCAAAGGGCTGGGCGGCGCCGTGCGCCGCCCAGCGCAGCGCCAGGCGCTGCGCAGGGCGGCGCTCGGCGCCGCCCAGGGCAGCGCACGGCGCCGCCCAGGGGCGGCGCCAGGCGCTGCCCTAAGGGGGCAGCCGGGCTGCCCCCGGCCCGCGCCCCGGGTGCGGGCCACCCCCGGAGTGTGCCGGGTGGCCCGCGGGAAAAATTAATTTTTAATTTTTTATTAATTTTAATATTTAAAATTTTATTTTTGGTCCGGTCAAAAATTGTTTTTGATTGGTTCACGAGATTTCGGATCGAATTGTTCGAGTCCGTAAATTTTAAAATCGATTTTGGATAAATTTGAATTTTTGGAAAATTTTAATATTTTATCCGTAAATTGAATTTTGAAATCAATTATTTTGGTACAATTGATGATAAGATATGATCTTATGATATATTAGATAAAATATGATTTTATTTGTAAAATTGGATTTTATAGATAAAATATGATTTTATTTGATATGGAGATAAAATATGATTTTATATGTGAAATGTGATTTTATATATAAAATATGATTTTATCTTGTTTAAATTTGAATTGCCACAGCATGTTATCCAATAAATTAATTTTGAATTAAATGTTATTGGATAAGGATGATCGATTGCCATGACCAATTTGTAGGTGTATGTTAGGAATTTACATTTTGTCTTTATTGTTGTTGGTTTTATTAATGGGCCTGGTTTATGGCCCGATATGAATGTCATATGTAATAAAAGTGGGCTTGGTTTATAGCCCGTTCCCACCCCCTAAAAATGTATCCCCTACTTGTCATTGTTATTTAATTGTAAATACATTAGATTTAGTGGGAGATCAAGATTTGAAGATGGTGGGCCCAGCAGACAATGAAGACTGAAGAAATGTAAATTGGAAGCATATGTAATAGGATTGCATTTGCATACTGCATATTACCTAGGATTGGACTAAGACCCGTGATTGGCAACCACGGGTCAATTAGAAATGGAATCGATCATCCTATATAATATGTGATATTATGATTGTATGCATGTTTAGACATAAATTGCGTGAATCCGGCAATGCATGCAATAAATTAAAAATGATGAGACAAATATTTTTATAAATAAAATCCCTCATTTTAAATATGATTTAAAATTTATATCAAGATAAATAAAGGAAATTTAAATATTGTTTAAATGTTCCTACCTTCCATCAACGGTCAATGTATGTGATGCTACCCGCGGATACGGTCCGGCTCATATTATTGGGGGGGCCCGTTCGTCGGAAAGCTGTACATTGGATCGACAAATGTTGTAAGTTGGGTGGAACTCCCATGGGATCGGCTCATATTATTGGGGATCCACATGGCGACCGTCCATCACAACTTAATATTGATGGGTCATCTTGACATGTCACTTTAAACGGCGTCATATTATTGGGCCCTTATTGGACATGAGGTAAATACATGGGGGTTGCTTTGGAAGCAATTGGGCTCTACCTTTTGAGAATTATGGTTGGCTGATATTATTCGGACCATAAGTTTGTCAATTGGACTCCATGTTCTCACTAAGGAAAAAGTTTCCCGTTTTCACTAGAGGGTGGTGAAATCGTTAAAATAGTGGGAGTGAGATTCATAAAATTAAATTCGCCTATTTTATGTCTTAGTAAATTGTTAAACAATCATTGATATATGTCTGTTTTTCCTTTTCAGTATTTCATACAATGAATTCGCGAAATCCTTTATTCTCGATCCTCGAACAAAACAAGCTGACTGGCGCCAACTATACGGAATGGTTCCGGAAGTTGAAGATTGTCTTAACTTCGGAGAAAATGCTCTACGTGTTAGAGAAAGCACCTCCGAAGGAAGCACCAGCTGACATAAGTCCGGAGGAATTGGCCAAACTTGATGCATGGTGTGACCATGACATCAAGACCAAATGCTATATGCAAGCCTCGATGTCTGATGAACTCCAGAGGCGATTTGAGGACACGGTGAATGCTGCTGACATTCACACGCAACTCAAGGAACTTTTTGGGGCTCAGTCGAGGGCTGAAAGGTTCTCTACTGTTAAGGAGTTGATGACGTGCCGCATGCGTGAAGGGACTTCGGTCCGTGATCATGGGGTACGAGTGATTTGGCTCATACAGAAGTTAGCGACCCTTGATTTGGTGTTGGAGCATGAACTCAATGTGGACTTGCTGCTTCTATCTCTTCCTTCTTCATTTGATGGATTCGTGATAAATTTTAATATGAACAAGATAGAGGCCACCCTTGAAGAGATGGTCAATATGCTCGTTACATATGAATCCACACTTAAGAAGGATAAGCCAGCTTTCTTGGTGGGCTCCTCATCTTCTGCTAAGAAGGGGCCAAGTATGAAGGGCAAGAAACGTTCTGCCCCACCCAAGAAAGTGGAACCCGAGAAGAAGCAAAAGACAAAGGCTTCAAACGATGGAAAATCCAAGGATGTTTGCCATTACTGCAAGAAGCCGGGTCATTGGAAGCGCAACTGCAAGGAGTATCTTGAGCAGTTGGGAACTGCAAAGGGTATGTTCTATATCGAAATAAACATGTCACTTAATACAACTTCTTGGGTATTGGATACCGGATGTGGATCTCACATTTGCAATGATTTGCAGGTGATGACAAGAAGTCGCAGGCTTAGAATGGGTGAGACCCAGCTGAGGCTCGGGAATGGTTCCAGAGTTGAAGCTACGGCCATTGGAGATGTTTGTTTGATTTTGCAGAATGGTTTTAAATTATTGTTGAGAGATGTTTTATTTGTGCCAGATTTAATTAAAAACATTATTTCTATTTCTATGCTTGATAGAGATGGTTATTCTTGTAATTTTGTGAATGGGATTTGCAGTATTTACAAGAATGAATGTTTAATTGGAAATGGACAACTTGAAAACGATCTATATAATTTAAAACTAAAAGACGTTCCAGTGAATTGTATTGACAAACCGGCGACAACAAACAAAAGGAAAATCGATAGTCAAAACCCGGCAAACCTTTGGCACGCTAGACTAGGTCATATTTCCTCAAGGAGGATGAACAAGCTAGTGGGAGAGGGCATGTTTGATATGTCTGATATTAACTCTCTACCTACTTGTGAATCCTGCCTAAAAGGGAAAATGACTAAATCTCCTTTTAAGGGGAAGCCTGAGCGTAGTCAAAATCTGTTGGATTTGATCCATACAGATGTTTGTGGTCCATTTAGAGTAGGGACTCAACATGGCCACACCTACTTCATTACCTTTACTGATGATTATTCTAGGTATGGGTATTTATATTTAATGAAATATAAGTCTGAAGCATTTGAAAAGTTCAAAGAATTCAAGGCTGAAGTAGAAAACAAGCTAGGTAAAAGTATTAAAGCACTTCGATCGGATCGAGGTGGAGAATACTTGAGTACCGAGTTTTTGGACTATCTAAAAGAGAATGGGATTCTCTCTCAGTGGACTCCTCCTATGACACCACAGCTTAATGGTGTATCGGAGCGCCGTAATCGAACTTTGTTGGACATGGTTCGATCCATGATGAGCTTCACTGAGCTTCCACCTTCGTTTTGGGGCTATGCGCTTGAAACGGCGGTATTGTTGTTGAACAACGTCCACACTAAAGCAGTGGACAAAACACCATACGAGTTATGGAATGGCAAAGCTCCTAAGTATTCGTACTTGAGGATTTGGGGATGTCCTGCTTACGTGAAGCGGACAGTGGGAGATAAGTTGGATAGTCGATCCAGCTTGTGTTATTTTGTGGGTATCCGAAGAATTCAATCGGATATTATTTCTATTATCCTGCTGAAACAAAGGTGTTTGTTTCTAGGAATGCCACCTTCTTGGAGAAGGAATTCTTATTGGATAAGAAAGGCGAGATGATGGAACTCGAAGAAGTTCGAGAAGAACCCGAAATACAAAATAACGATCCCACACCTCAGGAACCATTGCTGGACACGCCTGCACCTAGAAGATCCGAGAGGACTTCTAGACCTCCAGTTCGATATGGTCTTCTTCTTGAAGAGGGTCAAGATGAACCCGACATTGGATGTGATCCAAGAAGCTTCAAGGAAGCAATTTCTGATGCGGATTCGAATTTATGGCTTGAAGCTATGCAATCAGAATTGGATTCGATGCATACTAACCAAGTCTGGACTTTAGTGGATCCTCCCGATGGAATTGTTCCAATAGGGTGTAAATGGATCTACAAAAGAAAGCTTGGGCCTGATGGTAAGGTATTGACCTACAAGGCGCGATTGGTGGCGAAAGGTTATACTCAAAGGCAAGGAGTTGACTATGATGAAACCTTTTCACCAGTTGCTATGTTCAAGTCCATAAGAATCCTTATTGCCATAGCTGCATGGTATGACTATGAGATATGGCAAATGGATGTGAAGACTGCTTTTCTTAATGGAGACATTAAGGAAGAAATCTATATGAAGCAGCCTGAGGGGTACACATCCATGGGAAGCGAGCATAAGGTATGCAAGCTTCAGAGATCAATTTATGGTCTAAAACAAGCATCAAGAAGTTGGAACCAGAAATTTGATGAAACAATTAAAGACTTTGGTTTCATCAAGAACCCGGAGGAACCTTGCGTGTACAAGAAAGTAGTTAAGGATGCTGTGACATTCTTAGTACTTTATGTTGATGACATCCTACTCATTGGGAATGATGTAGGGATGTTGCAGTCAACAAAGATATGGTTATCAGGTAGATTTTCGATGAAGGATTTGGGTGAGGCATCCTACATTCTTGGGATACAGATCTATAGGGATAGATCTAAGAGAATGATAGGACTCACTCAATCAACCTACATCGATACCATATTGAAACGGTTTTCAATGGATGGGTCCAAGAGAGGACATCTACCCATGTGTCATGGAGTTTCTCTATCCAAGTCTATGTGTCCCAAGACTGATGCAGAGATAGAGAATATGACACATGTACCATATGCGTCAGCTATAGGTAGTATCATGTATGGGATGATATCTACCAGACCGGATGTAGCATTTGCTCTGAGTGTCACGAGCAGATATCAGTCTAATCCTGGTCAGATGCATTGGAAAGCCGTGAAGGACATTCTTAAGTACTTGCGAAGGACTAAGAATATGTTCATGGTTTATGGAGGACGAGAACTCAAACTGGAAGGCTATACCGACTCTAGCTTCCAAAGTGATGTGGATGACTCGAAGTCAACCTCTGGATTTGTGTTCATGCTCAATGGCGGTGCTGTCTCTTGGAAGAGTTCCAAGCAGGACACCACAGCGGATTCCACCACTGAGGCTGAATACATTGCAGCATCAGCTGCTGCTAAAGAGGCCGTTTGGATGAGGAATTTCGTCCAAGAGTTGGGCGTCATTCCTGAATTTGTTGGTCCAGTCCCGGTGTACTGCGACAACACGGGTGCCGTTGCTCAAGCAAAGGAACCAAGGTCTCATCAAAGATCCAAACACGTACTGAGGAAATACCACATAATCCGGGAGATTGTGGAAAGAGGAGACATCAGTGTCGAACGAGTGGCCTCTGCAGACAATATCGCTGATCCACTTACTAAGCCTTTGCCAGGACCATTGTTTGACAAACATCGCGAAGCAATGGGTCTACGTAGTATGACTAGTTGGCTATAGGGCAAGTGGGAGATTGTAAGAGTGGGTGCCCAGTGAGCCAACTGTGTGGCTATGGGCTTTGTTGACTCTTTGTATAAACAATCTTTTGTTTAATATTATTTACACTTTTATGGCAATGACTTTATATTACTTCATATTGTTATATTGTGATATACTATTGTTGTTTTGATAAAGACCTTGAATATACTATAGTGTATGTAAGATGTGGTAGAACATAGAGATGTCTATCATGAAATACATCTTATAGTCACTGTATGTTCTAAAACCGTTCCTAGTCGATTGAGCCGTCCGATAATAAGGATAAGGATCGCTCGAGTTTGAGACTAGCATTTGCGATGCGGAGTACCACGTTTCATTGGTAGGGAACATGGAGATGTTCGAAGCATGCAAATGGATATTCATAGGATGAATAGTCGAACTACCCTATCCGGACTTTCCAAGTGGTTATCACTTATCGAGTGGATAAAGTCCGCGGTTTTGGTTGTACACCATTAGTCCTTACGACTTGAAACATCATGGAGACTCTATATGCTAGTACTGTGCTTTGACTCGTTTACCGACTCTGAGGGGGTCATCAGGTGTCGAGATTGGGTACAGTTACGACACATATAGGAGTCAATGCATTGTTGTCAAGGATTCACCACATACTTGCGAGTGTGGATATCCTATGCGATCTGAGGAGATATTAGTGTGACAAATCTCTGGCCAGAGTACTTGATGTGATTTAAGAAATGGTTTCTTAGTAGCACATGCGATGTCACTAATTTGATCTTCAAGATGCATTGCATAGTTATCGAATCTTGAGCGACTCTCGATATACCAATGGTTGTTGATTCGATCGGGATATATGGATGAAGGGACCGTACTGTACGCTAACCAAAATCTACTGGTTCTTGTAGGCACTATCAGTGATACCTAGGGAATCATGGGGCGATGTTGCTAGGCGCTTTACCATGATTCGTTGGGCAAGTTGGAAAGTGTTGTTCCGAGTCACAAGGAGTTGTGAGCCCACGGCTAGCTGTATCCCTGAACCATTGAGGGTCACACAGTGTAATGGAGTTTTAATCCCCGTTGAGATAGTTAAATTTAAAGAGTTAAATTTAATGAACTAAGGAGTTGGACTTCTTAAATAAGAGTAAGGGAGTAGGATTTCCTAAAATGACATAGGGATGGACATTTTTGGAAACCACTGAATTCGGATTCAGGAAAATTTATTTTGACTTTAAAACGTGCAGAAATGGTTTCTGTACACATTGGTGAAATCGTTTCATCAATCAGAGTCACGATGAATTTTATATTAATTTCTGAACGAGCGGGCTTTGCTTGTCGGGCCCCAGCTTATGACTAATGGGCCCTAAGGTGTTAGTGGCCTGCATTATAAATAAGTTATTTCAGTACAGAAATTAGACACGATAGCTCAAAATTTTGAGAGAAAAAAAAAACGAAACCCTAGCCCCTCTCTCAAGCTTGGCCGTCGCCCCCCTCCCTCTCTGTCTGAGAAATTCCGGTCTGTGATTTTGAATCGCAGTAAGGAATAACGAATCAAATTCGTGTATTCTCTTCGCAGAAAACTTCTGATAGATTTTCTAGTGCAATCTATCAGAGGGATTAAACCTCTGTTCGTGGACCTGATTGAAGGCGTTCATCGGTTCCAGGGAGAGACAACAAGAGCAGAATTGTTCTGTTGGTGTCCATTAATCTCGTTGCGAGATTTGAGGTAAAATTTATTTAATTGTTATTTAAATTTTACACACACGTAATTCAATCGATGAACGGTTGATACCCATACCATGGAAACGTTCCATGAAAAATTTTTAAACTTCCGCTGCACCGGGTATCAATCGTAATTGGTCTGGGAACTCGCCAGTTTACCAACAGTCATTACCAGTTGTAGTATCTGTTTCTTCTCCTTTGGGGAGGGGTCTTATCTCGATTCAGATAGTAAAGAATCGTGTACTACAGTATGAGGGTAATGAGATTGAGATCGATTGTTTTGTACTTGGTATGTCTGATTTTGATTGTATTATTGGGATTGATATGTTGAATAAGTACAGAGCTACCGTCATTGCTTTCAGAAGGTAGTGAGATTCAGACCTGAGATGGCTGGAGAATGGAAGTTCTATGGTAAGGGTTCACGTGCTAAGATTCCTCTTATTTCTGTATTATCTATGACCCGACTTTTGCAGAAAGGAGCGGAGGGATTTCTTGTTTATGCAGTGGATTTGTTGAAACCTAGCCTGAACCTGGCTGACTTGCCAGTGGTTAGTGAATTTGCGGACGTCTTTTCGGATGAGATTCCAGGATTACCTCCGTATCGTGAGATTGACTTCAACATTGAACTGATGCCTGAAAATGCACCGATTTCGAAAGCACCATATCGAATGGCACCAGTGGAATTAAAAGAGTTGAAAGACCAGTTAGAAGCTTTATTGGCCAAGGGATACATTCGACCTAGTGTTTTTCCTTGGGGTGCTCCAGTTCTGTTTGTCAGAAAGAAAGACGGTTCAATGAGATTGTGTATTGATTACCGGCAACTGAACAAGGCTACGGTAAAGAACAAATACCCTTTGCCTCGTATTGATGATTTGTTTGATCAGTTGCAGGGTTCTTCTGTGTATTCCAAGATCGATCTGAGATCTGGATACCATCAGCTGAGAGTTAGGGATTCTGATATTCCTAAGACTGCGTTCAGAACCAGGTATGGCCATTATGAGTTTATAGTTATGCCGTTTGGTTTGACGAATGCTCCAGCTGTATTCATGGCTTTGATGAACCGTGTGTTTCAGAAGTATCTCGATGATTTTGTGATTATCTTTATTGATGATATTCTGATCTATTCCAAGAATCTGATTGATCATGCTGAACATCTGAGAACAGTTTTGAAAACCTTACGAGCCGAGAAATTGTATGCTAAACTTTCGAAATGTGAGTTTTGGCTGAAACAGGTTGTCTTTCTTGGACATATTATATCTGGAAATGGTATTTCTGTGGATCCAAGTAAAGTCGAAGCAGTGATCAATTGGGTTAGACCGACATCTGTTCCTGAGATCCGGAGTTTTATGGGATTGGCTGGGTATTATCATCGGTTTATCAAAGATTTTTCCAGTATTGCGAAGCCAATTACTCAGTTAACTCAGAAAAATGCTCCTTTTATCTGGTCTGAAACTTGTGAATCCAGTTTTCTGGAGTTGAAGAAACGACTGACCAGTGCACCAGTCTTGACGATTCCTTCAGGTACTGGTGGTTTCACTGTTTACTGTGATGCATCTCATCGAGGATTAGGGTATGTTTTGATGCAGCGAGGACATGTGATTGCTTATGCCTCAAGACAGTTGAAGCCTCACGAAACCAGATATCCGATTCATGATCTTGAATTGGCCGCCATTGTATTTGCTTTAAAGATTTGGCGACATTATCTGTACGGGGAGCAGTTTGAGATTTATTCTGATCACAAGAGTCTGAAGTATCTATTTTCACAGTCAGAATTGAATATGAGACAGCGGAGGTGGCTTGATTTGCTTAAAGACTTTGATTGTGAGATTAAGTACTATCCAGGGAAATCGAATGCGGCAGCAGATGCACTCAGTCGAAAGGTATATTCTTTGTCCTTATCGACGATTGGTGTATCGAATTTGATTGAAGACTGTTGTCTGTCTGGGTTAGTATTTGATACGAATTATCAACCTCTTCGACTCTATCAAATGCAAGCTGAACCAGCTTTATTGGTACGAATTCGAGATGCTCAGAAACTTGATCAGAATATACAGAATTCAATTGAGAAAGTCAGATCAGGGCATGTATCTGAATACCGGGTTCGAGATGATCTTCTTTATGTTCACAATCGCCTTGTAGTGCCTGATATTTCTGAGGTGCGACAACAACTACTGACAGAGGCGCATTGTAGTCGTTATAGTATTCATCCTGGAGGTAGGAAGATGTATAATGATCTAAAGACTCGATACTGGTGGAAGCCAATGAAGTCTGATATCACTGAGTTTGTGTCTCGATGTTTGAACTGCCAACAGGTGAAGGCTGAAAGGAAGAAACCGCCTGGTTTACTTAAGAGTTTATCCGTGCCAGAATGGAAATGGGATCATATTTCCACGGATTTCGTGACGAGATTACCTCGATCTTCTAGAGGTTATGATGCGATCTGGGTGATTATCGATAGATTGACGAAGTCTGCGTGTTTTATACCTTATCGTATGACGTACAGACATGATCAGATGGCAAAAATTTATGTCCGTGAAGTTGTTAGATTACATGGTGTGCCGAAGTCTATTGTATCAGATCGTGATCCTCGATTTACATCTCACTTCTGGCATAGCTTACAGAGCGCTTTGGGTACTCAGCTTCGTTTGAGCACAGCTTATCATCCACAAACAGACGGGCAGTCTGAGCGTACCATTCAGACATTAGAGGACATGTTGAGAGCTGTAGTGCTTGATTTTGGCACGAGTTGGCAAGATTCATTACCTCTTTGTGAATTCTCGTACAACAACAGCTATCAATCGAGTATTGGAATGGCTCCTTTTTAAGCTTTATACGGAAGAAAATGTCGATCTCCTTTGTACTAGGATGATATTTCAGAAGTACCTGACACTGGCCCTGATATGATACGTGATCTGACTGATCAAGTGAAGCTTATTCAGACAAGAATGAAGACAGCTCAAGATAGACAAGCAAAATATGCTAACATTCGACGTCGACCTTTGTCTTTTGATCAGGGGGATCGAGTATTCCTGAAGATTTCTCCTTTCAGAGGTACAGTCAGATTTGGCAAGCGAGGGAAGTTGTCTCCATGCTACATTGGTCCGTATGAAATTCTGGAGAAAATAGGCAATCTTGCCTATCGATTAGCTCTTCCTCCGGCGTTATCTGGAATACATGATGTCTTTCATGTATCGATGCTTCGAAAGTATCTTTCTGATGAATCTCATGTACTTCAATCTGATGAAGCTGAACTTGACGAGACTTTGAGTTATTTTGAAAAGCCGATTCAGATTCTTGATCGTAAAGAGAAGCAACTTCGTACGAAGACTATTCCGCTTGTGAAGGTTCAGTGGAGTCGTCATGGTATTACAGAAGCGACTTGGGAGACTGAATCAGATATGAGACAACGATTTCCAGAGTTATTTTCTTGATGTGAGTCTCCTTTAGTTTTCTGTTATCTGATATCTGTGATATGATTTGTTGATATTGCTAAGATTTCGATGACGAAATCGAGTCTTAGTGGGGGAGAATTGTAACGCCCGGAATTATTTAATTTTAATCCGAGAATAGTTAATTTGGGAATATTTGGAGTTTTGATTTAAATTCTAATATTCTTAAATTGATTAGGATTGAATTTGAATGAATTGAGTAATTGAGGACTGAATTGCCATTTTTGAACTCTTGAGGGGCTAAAGTGCAAATTGTATTTAACTTATCAGAATAGTGGAGGTTGCTCAGCATGCACGTGTACAATTTATATGACTTATCAGATTTCTCAAAGTCGAAGGAGGAAGAACCGAGAGCAGAATTTCCAAATTTGATCTTCATCTTCATTGTCACATATCTTGAGCTACGGTTGTCCGATTTCGATTCCGAAAGATGTTTTGGAATCCTCTTGACAAGACCTTCGATTTGATGTAAGTTTCTTCTTTGTTAATCAAGGTTTGATGGTTCGAAAATGACAGATATCAGCAGCTGGTATTGAATTGATGTTATGGATCTTCTATCTTTGATAATCTTGAGATTTGATTGAAGATTGAATTGTATATCTTGTTCTTATGATTTCTTAGCTGTGATTCACTCTATACACCTGTTGATATGTTGGTTTAGAGGTTGAACAATTGATATGAATGTTAGAAATGATATAGAGATTTGCGGGAATCGCCGAGTTATACCGAAATGCCGTCGAACTTTTGAATTGGAGTGATTTGCTATCATTCTTCAGCTTAGAAGTGGATGAGCTCTTAGCTGATGATTCTTTGCTTGTTATGTTGTTGTTTCAGTGCTTGAACAGGACATTTCAATTGATTAATCTCGACTTCGAAACCGATAGACGTTAGCACAAGGTTGGTAGAGTTTCCTTTGGCATTCTTGTTGAAGTTTGGGGTTGATCTTGAGCAGATTTTGAGTTATTCTTGGTGTGTGATCTTGTACAGATTTTGACAAGTTTGAAGACCTTCTAGACATCACATTTGAAAGGTAAAAGTGGACTACAATTTGATTGGGATTACAACTCGAGATGGTTTGTATCGAGTTTCCTCAATTCACATACTTGTTTGTTTAAGTGCTCTTATGTGCTTTCTTTTGATTACTTGAATAAGTTCTTGATATAATGAATGCCCTGATTATGTTATATGTTGCATTCATCTTGAAGACTTATTCTTTGATTTTGAAATGAACGGAAACGTTCGAGTAGACGATTTGAGGAATTGTATATGTTTGGCCTGGGTGGTTGTTTTAGCCTAGCGTCTGATTTGCATATATGATTGCTTCAAAGTCTAGAAAAGAAAGATAAGTAACCCCACTTCGATCGGGAGAGTCGGTGGATTAGTTATGATATCTACTTCTCGGGATCCCAATTGACGAATAATGAAATGAACCTTGTTTTGAAAACATGCATTGTACTTACTTTTATATCATGATCTTGATATATGTTGTTGTGCATGTTTAGTTGCTTTTACTGGGAAATCTATTTCTCACCGGAGTTATCCGGCTATTGTCTTGTTGTATGTGTCATTGCAATAGGAGGGAGTGGAACCGGGCAAAGGCGTACATGAAGAACAAGGAATGAGATGAACATAGCGTGATGATTCGAGTTTAGATGATTATGAGCTGTCTTGTAGTGAAATGGAGCCTTAAACATGATTATGGTTTAGATATTTGTACCAAGACTTGATTATGATGATGTTGTAGTCTTGTTTGTTGTAGTTGAGATTGAATAGATATATAAATCCTTGAATCAATATGATGTATCTTGAACTTGAATTGTATATAGCTTCTTGTGTATCTTGATGCATCTTGGTTATGTTTTAAGGCTTTGGAGTGATCTAATTGTATTCCTTGTATAGCACGATAGATGTTGCTATTGATTATACCATGTCTATATCTTGGTAGGAGACGATCTTGAATCAAAGGGATGCATGAACTCAATTTTTGAACAGCAGCAGAGTGCAGCCAAATTTCTGGCCGATTGGCCTGCGCACGGGCGAGCTACTGCTCGCGCGCGCGCGGGCCAAGCCAGGGGGCCTCGGTCCCATTGGCTTGCGCGCGCGCGAGGGGTGATGCTCGCGCGTGCGCAGGGCAATTTATTTGAAAAAAAAAAAAAAATTTTTTTATTCTTTTATTTAGACTTTGATTATTGTCTAACATGGTTTAATAATGATTAATGAGATTAATGAGAGATTAGAACTCGGGTCATCACATTTTTTTTCAAAAGATTCTTGATGGTGAACTCCTCATACAAATTCCTCAAACTCCTTGAGCTTCAACTGCTGAGAGAACTCTTTGGTTTTCCCTGCCAAGTTAGGAATGAACCTTCTTAGATAGTTTACATGGCCAAGGAATTGTTGCAATTCTTTTTTTCTCCTCGGGGGTTTGGCCTCCAAGATTTCTTTAGATTTGTTCTGGTCCACCTCGACACCTCTCTGGTGTACCAAGAATCATAGGAAGTTACCTGCTTTAACTCCAAAGGCACACTTTAGCGGATTCAATTTGAGATCATGCATCCTCATTCTCTCAAAACACTTCTTCAAATGATCTTTATGATCCTCTGCCTCTTGGCTTTACCACAATATCATCAATATAAACTTCAATGAAGTGATTAATCATGTCATGAAATATGGCATTCATCGCACGTTGGTATGTGGCACCTACATTTTTTAGACCAAATGGCATCAAAAGCCATTTGTGCCAATAGCTCCTAGACATCTAAAGTCAATCTTTGTTGTGTCCCCTTTATCAATATTTATTTGGTTATACCCAGAGTAGCCATCCATGAACGATAGTAGTTCATTGTTGGCCACTGAATCCACAAGCATGTCAGCAATGGGCATCACATAGACATCCTTTAGAGTGGCTCGATTGAGGTCCTTGAATCAATGCAAACCCTTAATTTCTCATTTTTCTTCACCAAGAGAACCACATCTGAGAGCCACTCTGCATATCTGATTGGTCTGATGAAACCTACTTTCACCAGTTTTTCTTTTTCTTCCTTTACCTTAGCTTCAACTTCCGTGGACATTCTCATTGTTGGTTGCTTGTAGGGCTTGAAATCATCTTTGATGGGAAGACAATGTTCCACCAATTTTTGATCTAAACCAGGAATGTCCTCATAACTCCAAGTAAAGAAATCCTTGAACTTTGTCAGCAGTTCCTTCAACTTGATTTTGAATTCATCACCTAACAAAGAACTGATATCCACAGGCTTTGGATTATCCAACTCTCCCAAGTTCACTTCCTCTAGTGGGTCTTGAACTTGAGGTTGGTGATCCTCCATCTGTGATGGTGCTAGTGCATGATCCTCCAAATGAAATTCTTTGGAAATTTCAGGTTCCTCCTCATAAATAATCTCAGTATTTAATTCCCACAGTATATTGTCTCGTACCAAGTTCACTATCTACTGCACATGTGATTTCTTAATGGCGGCTGCAGCTGCCTCCAACTCGATCTTTCGGAACTCAATCATCAATATCTTCAATGAGTGGTTGGATCATCGGACTAGGAGGCGCGATGACTGTAGTATTTAAAATTCTTCCAAACATTTCATTGTTTCTAGTGTCTCCATGTGTAACACCCGAAAATTTTAATACGTAAATTCGCATTGCATAATTAGGGAAAATAATTATTTAAAAATTTATATTTGGGTTAAATGACATTTATGTGTTATTATGTGAATTATATGCATGATTTAAATTTATTTTAGCATTTAACCCGTGATTTTAGAATTTCTAAATTTTTCAGAATTTTATTGATTTGATCGCGTAGACGAGACCGTGGACGGATGAGATATCAACTTTTGAGCCAAAAATATTTTATGAGATTTTATGAGCCTTAAAAAATAATATTTTATGGTATTTTGTCAAGAAAATTTTAGTATTTAATTATATATTTATTTAAGGGTTGATTTTTAGCCAAAATAAGTCATTTTAATGACTTTTATTAATTTTTAAAAATATGCTATTTATTTATTTCGGGATTTTGGTCTATTTATCAGAATGGTAGGTATTTTAAGAGTTTAAAATTTTAAGTTTATGGTATATTATCTTTCTAAATAAATTATATTAGTTATTATCCTAATCTACCCAATATTACACCCAAAATCTCTCTCTACCCTATGCTCAAACCCCATCAGCCGCCAACCCCATCTCCTCCACCTCCTCCCTCACGTTTTTCAGCAGATAGCAGCCTCCTTAGCCGAGTTCTTCAAGGATTATTCAAGTTCTTGGCCCGTTCGTCGTCCCGGAGCCCCGTATACGCATAAATCTTCGTTATAATTAACAAGGCATGTTTAATTCCTTTCCTTTACCACCATATAAGCTACTACTCAAGTTTTTCATCAGACTATATGGATTTGACATGATATTTACTGAACTTCTTCTGAAAAATCTCATAGACTCCTTCACGTGCATGAGTTTTCTTGTTTTCTTCAAGGTTTGATCACGTTTTTCTCATGTGGCTCGGGTCCAGGCTGTTGGCTGTGGTTAGGATCGTGTCCTAGGTTCTGTAGGATCGAGTGAGGCAGGGGGTTTGTGCCAAGAAGGGCCGGAACCAAAGCCAAAGAAGTTGGGCGCAGTAGATTGCGCAGCGTTGGGAGATTGGCTCGTTCTCGGTCCACAGGGCGTGTTTTAGGTTGATTCCAGTGGGGTTAGAACCCCAAGACCTTGGGGAAGATATTAAAGGTGGTGATCCGGCCGGTGGTTGCCGTATATGGGCGGCCGAACGGCCTGAAGTTTCTGGTCGCGTTCTACGCGTGAGCAGAAACTAGGGGTATATTGTTTTGGTTCGTTCTCCTTCTACAAAGCTCCGTTTGAGGTAAAATTTGTTGGGTTAGAACCGTCTAGATGTAACTAAGTATGGGAAGTGGTTTCACGGCCAAAGGTCACCGGAGTAGGCGGCACGGTCAGTTTTTCCAAAGTCGCTTAGGGCTGCCGTGAGTTAGGATCAAGGAAAGAAAGGCTAAGGTTGTGTCTAGGCTTTAGGCGGGCCGGGATTGGGGTTTTGGGTATGGGTCGGGTCCGTTGGGTCACGGGTCATGTTAGTCGGGTCCGGGTCTGGGTTATATTAGTTGGGCTTGAGTATTTTTTATTTTTAAGTTAATTATTAAGTTGGGCTGTAAATGGGCCAAGGCTAGTTCAATTAATTAATTGGGCCACATGTGAATTAAGTTATTGAGCTTTAGTAATTATTTAAGTGAGTCTATTAATTTTTATGGGCCTTGGGACCCATGAAAATTATTGGGCTAGTCTTTAGGTTTTTGGGTCATTGGGCCAGACTAAGTAATTAATGGGCTTGGGTTTTGTTATTGGGCCAGGTATGTCATATTGGGCTTGAATAAATTATTTGGGCTTAAATGTAAGTTAATGGGCTTAAGTTGAATTATTGGGTCAGTCTTAGAATTTATGGGTTTAAGTCTAAGGGGCCAGCAGTCTGACCACCCATAAAAATTAACTAAGTCCGGAATATATATTTAATTATTTTTTATGCATGAAGTTTATTTTAAGTATAAGTATATTTATTATTAAAATTAATTAAATATATATTACGGATATATTTTAAGTGCATGCATACATGAAATATTTTATGATGTGTTTATGATTAAGAATTGAGCATGAAAAATATTTTTATGGAAATTGAAGTGATGTGGCAGCACAGAGGTGGTTTACCACCGGCATAGAGGTAGTTCTACTACCGGCAAAGAAGTGGTTTTACCACTGGCACATAGGTAGTTTACTACCAGCATAGAGGTGGATTTATCCACCGCCACGTACGATGGTTCTTAGACTGATCAGTCGCTCATGATTACGAGCCACACTCATGGATATGACCTACACAGTTTTTATGATTATGACATGCTCAATTTATGCTATGTATGATTAGTTATGATGTATGTATGATAATCATAATTATTTCTAGCAAGAATTCATG
Organism: Henckelia pumila; assembly: GCF_033568475.1. Taxonomy (NCBI): domain Eukaryota; kingdom Viridiplantae; phylum Streptophyta; class Magnoliopsida; order Lamiales; family Gesneriaceae; genus Henckelia; species Henckelia pumila. The sequence goes on from NC_133121.1 coordinate 195,896,238, forward strand.
GTGCATTATTTTACGAGCACGCATGCATATTCATGATGATTATATGTATTAGTATGATTATGTGATGCATTATTTTAACCATTGTTACAAAGGTTTAGACATGTTGAGCCTCTAGACTCACTATGCTTATATGGTGCAGGTGAGTACGATAATTCATTTGTAGCTCCTACCGGTGGCGAGGATGTATGAGCAAGCATGGCAGTGGCCCCGTGACCGTCGCATGGAAGAGTTATTATTATATTGAGATACTTTATTAGGGTTTTTAAAACATATTTCAAAGTTTTATTTATGTTTATTTTCGCATGCATGAGTTTGAATTTTGGGTTACGGATTTTTATTAATATTGCGTGTTTCAAGATTTTTATTTATTTAAGTTATCATTAAAAGAATTTATTTGTTAGTATTATTTTTAATGTTTATACATATATGTATGGGCATATATGTATAGTATATTTTTTTTTAAAAAAAAATAAAGTTTTTCCGCATTTATTAGTAGTAAATGTTTCACCATGTATATAGATTTGGCTTTTCCATCCTTGTTTCTTCCATGAAACTTCATTGAACCAAAATCACCATTGTATTATCTCGATTCAACCACACTTGAATTTGTGTGAAAGGGTTGAGAATCTTCTTGTACAATCTCCACGTCATTCCAAATCTAGAACATCAGGAACTGGTGCATCAATGATGGTATGCAATGATTTTTATGTATCCAATCTCGGCCTAACAAGTCCTGGAAATTGGCAGAAGAGTTCACCATAAAAAATGGTGAAATAGAGGTCCTGCTCCCCACTAATATCTCTGTAGGGAACACTCAAATAGTCTTGGTAGGTTCCCTTGTGAATGTTGTGACAAAGACTTTCGTTGGAATAAGATCAGTTTCCTCTTTCCCGAGGTTCTTGAATACCTCACTGGCAAAATGTTCACTACAGGACCATTATCAATCAGTAACCTTGACATTGGTTGACCATTCACATGAGCGTTAATGTATAAAGGCCTGGTATGCTTAGTCATATCATGTTGGGCTTCTCAATAATCACTCTCTTTGGCATATGTGGTTTCTCTTGTATACTCACACCGCCGCATGGTTCTCTGGAAATATCTTCTTTAGTATCTTCCTACATTGATTCCATTTTATTGGCAGGTTCCTCTTTAAACTTAAAAATATCAAGTAATATAACAAATCCAGTGGCACAATCCACCGATATGGTGAATTCTCCTACTTGGAAACTAACCTATTTCTTGGTACCTGGTTCTTTCTCGGATGGCAAGTCATCATCATCAAACTCCTCATCCTCAGTTTCCTTTCTGCAAAAACATGCTCTTGCTTGGCATTGAAGATTACTCTGTGGTTCTACGTGTCATTGCTCTCTCTCTCAAAAGTCTCCTCTTTTGAGTTCTTGTGAGTGGTAAGGGAAATTTCTTGTGAAGCACTGATCGAGCAAATACTACTACTGAAAATCAACCTATATATATTTATATATATATATATATATATATATATATATATATATATAGATATATCAATTAAGCTCAAATATATCGCAAGTGCACAAGTCAAATAATAATATAGTGTACAGAGTATGAGTATCGTCCCACAGAGATTGATTCACGACAAAATTACTCAAGTATATTCTTTAGTTAATTAAGATGAAATGAAGAATAAATTAATAAACAAACATGAAACAATGAAACAAAAATAAATTAAATTCAGAAAGTAAAAAAACAATTGTTAGGATCTTGGTTCACCTATCCCTTTTTCATCTCTAACGATTGAAATTCAGTACTCAAGTCATGCTTTTGACAGAATTCCTTAATCTAGCAATATACTCTATCTAGCTATATTAATCTAATTAACAAATTGCAATAACCAAGTGTCCTTGTGTTATTTAACAATAGCAATTGCATTAATGATTTGTGGAATCCTCTAACTTTCGACCTATTGGACTATGACTATCAATATGTATCCAACCTCATATGTCTATACAAGTTGTAGATCCATGGATTATATTACTCTATCATGTTATAAAATCTCCTTTCGGTATCAATTATAATACATAAAATCAATTCGAAGTTGATCAATCTCCAAAATTGCAATAAACACAATAATATAATCAAGAACGCTTAAAAATCAAATTCAATCTTCAAGAAGAAATCAAAACATAGTTTTTGGGGGTAGGATCCCCTAAATCACAACAAAAAGAAAAGAGAAAAGAGAAAACTAGTGTTTGCGGTTCTTGAGTTCTTCTTTTCTTCTCCCTCGCTCACGCCCTTCGTTTCTTGTCTTGATTGATGGTCACCTCCTCTGCTCGATCTATCCGCCTCTTTCTCGCGTCTGATATGTCACTTTATATGTGGTTTAAATCCCATCAAATAAAGCCCCAAAAAAATCGCAACTTTTAATTTTCAAAAATTAAGATTCTTTCTTGTCCGCGTCGCGCCTATGCGGTAAAAACTTACCGCCTAAAATTAAGATTCTTTCCAGTCCGCGTCGCGCCTAAGCGGTAAAAACTTACCGCCTAGACGGAAAAAGTTCTGCCCAAAATCTATCAATTTTGCGACATGCACGGATCCTGTGCCTAGGTCCGTTCAAGTGTCCTCTCCAGCGCGCAATTTTCTTAAATGAAATCATATCTCGAGTTATAGTCGTCGATCAAGCCAAAATTTAAACAGCAGCTTTAAAAGATCTTGAACGGTGAGATCAGATTTTGATCTCTAAATCATTAAAAATGAATTTTTAAACATTTTTGCTCTGTAATTCATTCTTGTGGCTCTACTCTTGTTTCAAATTCTTGATTTCTTCACAAATTCCTACAAAAATCGGTCCGGAGAGTGAAATGCACACATGAAATAAATCACAATAAAAAAACATAAAAACACAATGAGACAATACGAATGCATGCAAAATAGACATAAAAATTAAATAAAATAATAAACACAAAATGCACTTATCAAGCACTAAATTCCATTATCCATCAGGTTGCACATTTGGAGGAACTACGAATCTGGGTTTATCTCTCCTTGTGATCTGAATTTTCTGATCATGGTTCATCTGTCTAGAAGATGACATATGCACTGGAGGTACAATTTTATTTTCTCGAGGCACTATTTGATTTCCACCTGAGTGTTTTTTCCATGGACCCTCGAAAGATTTCCTTGGCCCATGGGCCCTCCTCTTGTTTCTCCAATCGTATTGAGTAACCTTGTCATTGCATTTCTCTTATTTGATCTCGAATATCATGTTCTTAGGAACCCAACATCTTTTTATCATCCTCTTGGGAACCATTTCTTTGTATCGCTGATGTTCCCTCCTCCGGTTAATGATATTCCTCAGATCTGGGGTATTGACATTCAGTTGTGCAATAGGAGGGAAAGGATCCTCATCAATCAACATGGGTTCTTTCTTCTCCAGGAACTTCAGTACTCCCTTGTTGATTCTGTCTTGGATGATATTTCTTGAATGCCCTACAAGAATTGGTAGTATGATTGAAAGAATTATGATACTTATAATACTATTTCCCTTTCAGTTCTTCTTTCTTTGGTATTTGATGACCTGCGGGAAATGTGACAAACTTCTCCTTAACAAGAAAATCAAAGATTTTCTCTATCTTTGACACATCAAAAATGAACTGAATGGTGCTTTGACCTTGCATCACTGATGAATTTAATTTCGCAAGTTCACCAATTTTGCGTTTCAGAGATCGACATATGATGGAACCGGATTTGCCAAATTCCGTCAATTTCATGTCTTCCATATCCTGATAGTAGGAACCAACAGTGTTTTTATTTCTACGTGATTCCTCTTGTAAGAGTTTTTCATAATCAACAATTTTCGTGGTGATTTCGTAGAAATCATGAAACTCGGTTCCCTGGAGCTTCTTCCTTGACTCAAAGTCCATCCTCTTTGTGCCAACTTGACAAACTCAGGTTCTAGCAGGAACACCTTACATAGGCTCTTCAACTTCTTGAAACATTCAATGAATAACCATGTTGTTTCCCTAGAATTCTACGTTAGCCTGGACAAATCAACAATGCTAGTCTCTGACTCAGTTTGATAGAACTAACTATGAAATAATTCCTCCAGTTCATGCCAAGTGAAAATAGACTTCCTTGGCAGTTGAGTGTACCATGTGAATGTTGTTACTGTCATAGTGTTTGGGAACAACCTCATCTTGAAGAATGGAAAATTCTCATAGTTGGACAATGTTACACATCGGATGGTGAACCTTGCTACATGCTTAGTGGATGATTGGCCTTCATCTCCTGAAAATAGTGTAAAATCTGGTACCTTGAAACCCTTAGGATAAGGATTGTTGATGTCAATGATCTCTGGATAGGGCTTGTGGAACTCATTCCTAGTCGTTGGCCTAATCCCCGGTCCATACAGGTCTTGCACCATTTACCTTATGGTTTCATGATCCACTGCTGGTGGTCCAGTTAATGGATGATGATAAGTGGTTGTCCCCCGAGTGTTAAACATGGGATATGAACGAACAAGTGGTTCATCATAGAAGCCTGGCTGTGCTCCAGGGTTGGTAACTGCAAAACCCTGAATAATAGGTGACTTACCACTGACCTCTGACTTGGAGGAACCCTCTTCCAAGATTCATCCCCTCTCTTGTGAGGAGGAGTACACCTATCATTTTGATGACCAAAGCTTGAGTTTCAAGGGTGGTGATCACCTGCAGGGGAACATCCACTAGATCCACCACCTTCGTTGAATTTGTGACTCTCACCGACAGTTTTCCTTAGTTTAACTGTCTGCTCCTGACATATTTCATTGATCTTCGATGAAGATCCTCCACTGGATTTGAGTTTGCTCAACTCACCTCGCACATAGCTCATGGCCGAGATCATCAACCTGTGTGCTTCCTCAATGCATTCCATTGTACCAGAAACAATCAAATCCATGTCTTCAAATTTTTTCGAGACCATGGAATCAAAAAATGATCAGAAGGAACCACCAACATTTTTGGAATTCCGCCAGATCCTCTTTCACCAGTTTTTGGAGGTTTTTCAACACGCTCAACCTCCGGTTGAACAATGATTTTGGCAGCATCAACATGAGGAACAGAGTCTCCGATGATGCCATCCTGCAATGAATTCCCGTCTCCTTTCTCCTGATCTCTTTGGTTCCTATGCAGCATGAGGTCCCACTTGGCGTGCCAAAATTATGTTTGTGCACAAAATTGGCTCGAGTGGTGTGTTGCGGGCATGTCAGGCACTCACGTTCTGAAAAATAAAGTAAAATTGAAAATAATAATTTATCTTCTAAAATCAAGCGAAATGAGCCTCGGTTTCATCGTCGGCCTCAATTCCACAGGTGATATGTTGAAGAAATTAAGAAATTGCAAAGAAAGTGAAACGTCCTAGAACTTTTACTGAATTTTTTTTATTAAACTCTCTAACTATAAAATAATGAATATAAATATATATATATGCTCATACATATATATACATCATACTTAAAAATAACTTTCCTTAATTTAATATACATAAACACAATAAGTACAATAAAAGTACACGCATGCAATTAAATACTTAAAATTAATTACTAAATAATAATTTATAAAAATTTCATAATAAAATTCCTAAATAATAATTATACACAAAAATCCATGCAAACTTAGAAAATAATTACTTAAATCTAAAATCCATGCATACTCTCAAAAATCTTAAATAATGAAACGTGTGCGGAAATACGTATTTTAAATCTCAACATAAATATCATAATAGAGCGATGGTCACGGGTACTAGCCGCCTGGATACTCATACGCCCTCGCCACCAGTCGGAAACATATTAACTTTATTAACATTCTGCTTACCTGCACCATTTAAATCTAGTGAGCCTAGAGGCTCAGCACGTTCTATCCTTAAATAACAAGATGAAACCACATACAAGCACACATCATATAAAATACGTGAATAATAATTATACGTGCATGATCTTAAATTTATATGCATATAAATATGAAATAAATAATTATATTGCTTAATCATCATGCTATAACATATATCATCATACTTAATAAATCTCATAACAATGACTTATCATGATTTCTTAGTTCTCAACAAGTTGTATCCATGTCAGTGGCCTCATACTAAGAGATTGATCAATCTTAAAACCAACGTACGCGGCGGTGGGGTTTCCTCCTCTATGTTGCCACTTCACCAGCCCTCTCATCTGGATCCATAAGCTCATCATACATAAACATTATCAGGATGGTCACCGGGCCCAGGTATCCCGGCCTCCAACCACATCACTTTCCACCTTCACTTCAACTCCCATAAAAATGTATTTTTATTAACATACATTTAAACTTATCATAAAAATTCTTAATGATGCATGAACTTAAAATTCTCATTTATTCCTTTACTTCATGAAAATTTGCCCGTAAATATATATATAATTTATTTTCTTAAAAATAATCCTTATATAACTTATAAAATACATGCATGAATTAAATATATATTTACGAACCTTTTATTTTCCAAGGACTTGTTCGAGCTGCTGACCACTTGATTTAAACCCAAAAATTCCTAAACTGACCCAATATGCATTAAGGTCAACATGATCTGGCTCATTAATTCTCATGGACCTTCAGGTCCATGACGAACTAAGGGGCTCACTTAAAACATTAATTAAGTCCATTAAACTATTTAACTTAAAATTAAACTAATAAATTATTACTAGTTTATTAACTTAGAGATTAGACCGTTAAAATTAATAAACCCAACACAACTTGACCCAATAAATTCTCATGGATCACGCGACCCATGACAAACTAGTGAACTCACTTCATTAATTATTTAAGCCCATTAAACCAGCCCAAATAATTTATTTAACCAAGCCCAATCACATTAATTAACAACTTAAACTCTTAATTAATTAAAATAAAAATAACCGAGCCCAAATGATCTAACCCAAACCCGGACCAAAATAATTTAACCCATCATATTTTTAGACCTGACCATTCCCCAAACCCAAGCCTGGCCCGAAAAACACCAAAATGTTGGGCTGTCCCATGACCAGCGACCAGCAGCCTTATATGGGCTTTGGCCGCCCGGCTCCGGCCACCACCGGCCGGAGCACCACCCCCATACCTAGCCCACATCCAGACAGTTCCAACAAGACCAACCCCAGCCCCTAACTCAACCTATGGCAACGAAACCAGCCCCTTCTTCCTCAACCTATAATCTGCTTGCGTGCAAAACACAAACTCAGACTTCAGGCCATTTGGCTGCCCATATCTGGCCATAACTGGCCGGAAAACCACTTGTACTAGCTTTCCCAAGGTCTTGGGGTTCTAACCCAACTAAAATCACCCTAAAACACGCCCTGTGGACCGAGAATGAGCCAATCTCCCAAAACTGCTCATCCTACGCGCACAACCCTATACCAGCGGCTTTCATGCCTGATTCAAGCCACTCTAGACCCTTTACACCCACCAAACCTGACCCTAAGGGACCCTAGGACGACCCCAATACATGGATTAGCAGCTTTGATCTGTCCATAATCAGAAAACAACCGACAATCTGGACCTATGTAGAAAAACGTGAAACACATGCATGATCTTGTAAGATTTTTCATTCACGCCACATTATACATGCATTAACAGATCAATCATGTTAAAATCAGTGTACTAAGATTTAAACGGTGATCAATAAGGGATTCAAAACATGCCTTATTGAAGATTTGGACAAAACAAAGAAATCGACGCGTATCGGGCTCGCCGGGACGAACGACTCGTAAAACCTTGCCGAAAAACCTCAAGAAAATTGTGTGTGTCGTGCTCTCTGTTGGAAAATGATGAAGGTGGTGAAGAAGATGAGGGAGGCGGCTAAGGGGAATGATATGGGGTTTAAGGAGAAGTTTAGGTTTAAGTTTAGGCTAAAATAAACTTAATTACACTAATTAAGTTAATATGACAATTATACTATAAAATACATTTAAAAACTCATAAATAAAAATATAAGTCTGATAACATGCTGAAAATCCCGAAGTAATAAATAAATGGATTTTTAAAAGTCCTTAAAAGTCATTAAAATGGCTTAATTTGGGGCAAAATGGGATACTATAAATATATACTTAAAAATACTAAAATTTTCATGAAATAATACCTTAAAATAATATTTTAAAGTCTATAAAATCCCATAAAATATTTTGGATGAAAGTCCAACATTTCATTCGTCCACGGTCTCGACTACGCTGTCGCAAAATAACATTTCTCAAAGAAATCATAAATTCCATAATAGCGGTTTAAACGCTGTAATAACATTTAAAACATGCAGATAAATCACATAATTCACATAATAACACATAAAAGTCATTTTACACCTTTTTACTTTTTTTAAAATTATTAAATCCCCTAGTTATGCATGCGGGTTTACGTAGAAAATTTCCGGACGTTACAGAAAGAGTTCTAATAACAAATGAAATTTTGACGTTGTTACTAAAAACTTAAAAATTACAAACATTTGCCATCAAAACAGAAAAATAAGTTGCTGAATGACTCGAGAAACTGATGAAAATGTGCTAAATAAGTACACTGAAAATTCTGGAAACTTTTTTATAATGATGAAGATACGAAAATTGGCAGAAAAATTACTGAAGATTTTCAGAGCTTTTTGAGCCTGAAGTGTGTAGAATTTGCAAGAGATCTTTCCATCTGCTTCTGATTGCTTTTCTTCATGTTTTGCATAACTTTCTTCTCCCACTAATATCAAGGCCCACGTTCACCACTTTCCTCTCAACTTATGTGAGGCTTCAGTTCTAATCATCTTAACTCGAATAGTACAATCATATATCAATAATTAAGATCCAAAGAAATAAAGAAGAACAAAATAAAAAAAATTATTTTTCTCCTGCTACAGGCCTCGCTAGATCGGTAATTTCTTACCAATCGAGCGAGCAAAACCCTGCCCAAGATTTCCCGGACCTCTCGCTCGATCGGTGTAAAGCTACCGATCGAGCGAGAAAATTTTGTCTCGCCAAAAAGGGACATCTCGCTCGATCGTTAATAAACTACCGATCGAGCGGGCAAAATTCTGAAGCAAAATCCAGAACTTATTCTTGTGCTCAACCTCCAATACAACATCAACTCAACATGCATCCAACAAGTGTAATTAGCACAAAACAACAAGATCCAAAACATAGAAGTTTAGAGTTGACAAACATTCGATCTAGAAGAACATGCTTCAGTTCTAAGTTATACAATACAACTCAAAACAAGTTCAACTACAGTCTAAGTTCGATTACATAATCGACTTCTAAAAACACCAAGTCCTCACTCTATCTTCACATCCCAATAATTCATGCGATCTCTAACTTGGTCCTGCCCCACCTGTTGTCAAGCACACATACAAAGACAAGACAACAGCTGGATAAATCCAGAGAGAATAATATTCCTAGTAAAAGAGAAAAACATGTTATATTAAATAGGCATCTCAAAATTGAAATACATCAAATTCCAAATATTCAAAAAAAATGAGTGTAAATGAATGCATGACTTCAAAAGTCTAGATTATCAATCCGGATAATCAAAAGGTAAATTGGTTCCTCGATTCATTGGTTGGGATCCCGAGGATGAAATATCAAAACAATCACACCGACTTCACCTTTCGAGGTGGACGATGTATACTTCAATCCTCCATACTCTAGAGCATTCAATAGAGATTTGATCGGCTACTGTAGTAAATCGCCTACCAGTGCCACTCGACTATCATCCCCATATCGTCTTAATTCAAATGAAACGAATCGTTCGGCTCAATATGAATGCATATGAAAAACTAAAATATTCAATCATGTAATTCAAGTAATTCACATAGACATGAAAGTATGTGATTCCTCTAAGGCACTCGAATCAATACGGATTGGAGTTAATCATCCTATTCCACCCAATGTCGTTTTATACCTTTCTCGATTCAAATGTTGCTCCTAACTGGATTGCTACAAAGACAAGAACTCCCATCACAATCCAAACGAAAATCAATTCAGCAAAAAAGGTAAACTCGAAACCAAACCTCGATCGACTCTTTGATGATTAGAACTTTAAGAATTCCGAGTCCAACGATGTTCAAACAGTCTGAAAGGAGATAATTAAGAACATCAACATCAATCATTCCAAAACCACATCAATTTCCCCAAAATCTAAAATCTCAAACCGGCGGCATAACGGCTAAAAATCAACTATTCGAAAATCACAGACATCAGTATAATATCTCATTCAACTCATACAACTCCAATCTCATCAAAACAACTCAAATCAACCAAATCTCAAATCCCCATTTTCGAAATATGCCTCAAAAAATCATAACAATTCCGAACGACGTTCTTTTTCAAATCCGACTTAGAATAAACAATAAGAACTAGTTCAAGAACATCATATCCAAAACTCATTTGATTCTAACAACATCCAAAAATTGAAGTGTAACTGACCGGAGAAGTACTTACGATAGAACAAAGCTCTCGTTGCCGGGATCGTGAATCTGCCTTTGGATTAAATTTCTATCGGACGGATCGAGCAAACCGAGAGATCAAAAAGTTGAAGTTCACGTTTGGAGGCACAACAATGGAGAATAAGGCGTGTTGGAGGAGATGAAGTGAGTCTAGAAGCTTATAAATATCTAATAAAGTTGACATTTGCATCTAGTCCCTGAAAATTCCAAAATTGCAAAATAGTCCCTGATCAAAATCAAATCGATCCTCGAATTCTATAATCTCCGATTATCTCAAATAAACTCAATTAATATAAATTTGGGGCATTACAACTTATTCTGACTTGGTCTTTGAATGGTTTGATTTCTATTTCTTTCCGATCTGTCGCTCACTTTCAAGGGCTTGGACTTCAACTTTCGAAATGGGCTAAATTGGTTGGGCTTCACCATTCCAGGAATTGGGCCGAGAGAACTTTTACATTGGGCAAACAGATAATTTTAGTGATGCTTTTTGGACTGACGAAGAAACCTTTTGGACTGGCGAACGCAGCTGCAATGTTCATGGACTTGATGTACAGAGTTTTTTCAATTATTTGGAAAAGTTTGTCGTAGTTTTTATTTACGACATTTTGGTCTACTCTAGTAGTATTGACAAGCATGTGCAACACTTGATGCTTGTCCTGCAAATCCTCCATCAGAAGAAGTTATATGTAAAATTCAGTAAGTGTGAGTTTTGGATTGACCGATTGGTATCCCTTTTTCATGTCATTTCTCGGGAGGGTGTATCAATGGACCCGAGTAAGATGAAGCTATATTGAACTGGTCGCGTCCTATGATAGTTTTAAAGATTCATAGATTTTTTGGTTTAGCGGGCTATTACCAACAATTCATCGAGAATTTCTCACAAATTTATAGGACACTGATACAGTTGACAAGGAAGGATGTTCCTTTTGTTTGGTCGAGCGAGTGTGAGCAGAGCTTCGACGAATTGAGAAGTCGACTCACTACCGCGCATGTTCTTGTGTTACCATCTAGACCCGGAGGCTATGTGGTTTACACAGATGCATCACTTCAAAGATTGGGTTGTGTGCTGACACATATTGGGCATGTGATTTCCTATACTTCCATACTGTTGAAAACTCACAAAGGGAACTACCAGTACACAATCTAGAGCTTGCAGCGATCGTATTTGCACTAAAGATTTGGCGCATTGTCTGTATGGCAAGCGGTTCGAGATATTTTTAGACCACAAGAGTTTGAAGTATTTTTTTTCTCGCCCAGAGTTGAACATGCGGCAATGTCATTGGATGGATCTTCTTAAGGACTATTGTAACGCCCGGAATTATTTAATTTTAATCTGAGAATAGTTAATTTGGGAATATTTGGAGTTTTGATTTAAATTCTAATATTCTTAAATTGATTAGGATTGAAATTGAATGAATTGAGTAATTGAGGACTGAATTGCAATTATTGGACTCTTGAGGGACTAAAGTGCAATAATGACTAAACTTATCAGAATTGGAGTAAGGTATCAGCATGTGCACGTGTCAATCAACACATTTCATCAGATTTCCAAGCCAAGAAACCGAGAGCAAGTTTCTGGAGAATTTCCAAGCTTTCACTCATCTTCAAATCTTCATATCTTGAGCTACGGTTATCCGAATTTGATTCCGAAAGATGTTTTGGAATCCTCTCGACAAGACCTTCGATTTGATGTAAGTTTTTCTGTCTTTCATGTTGGTTTGAGAATTCGAAATGGACAGGGATCAGAAGTTGGAATGAATTTGATGGTTTTGATCTTCTAGCTTTGATGTTCTTGAAGTTTGGTTAAAGAGTGGTATGTATATCATGTCCTTATGATTCCCAGATATGTTTCGATTGATATATATACTTGCTGATATGTTGAGTTGAGTTGTTGAACATCTGATATGAATGTTAGAAATGATTTAGAGTTGTTCGGGATCGCCGAAGTAATACCGAAATGCCGTCGAACTCTTGAATCGAAATGATTTGCTATTGTTCTTGGAATCTGAAGTTGTTGAACTATTAGCTGATGATTCCTTGTTTGTTATGCTATGATTTCAGTGCTTGAACAGGACATTTCAATTGATTAATCTTGACTTCGAAACCGATAGACGATAGCACAAGGTTGGTAGAGTTTCCTTTGGCATTCTTGTTGAAGTTTGGGGTTGATCTTGAGCAGATTTTGAGTTGTGCTTGGTGCTTGATATGGTACAGCTTTTGACAAGTTTGAAGACCTCCTAGACATCATATTTGAAAGGTAAAAGTGGACTACAATTTGATTGGGATTACAACTCGAGATGGTTTGTATCGAGTTCCCTCAATTCACATACTTGTTTGTTTAAGTGCTCTTATGTGCTTTCTTTTGATTACTTGAATAAGTTCTTGATATAATGAATGCCCTGATTATGTTACATGTTGCATTCATCTTGATGATTTATTCCTTTGAGTTTGAAATGAACGGACACGTTCGAATAGACGATTTGAGGGATTGTATATGTATGGCCTGGGTGGTTGTTTGAGCCTAGCGTCTGAGCTACATATATAATGGCTTCAAAGTCTAGAGGAGCAAGATAGTAGCCCCACCTCGATAGGGTGTGTCGGTGGATTAGCTATGATATCTTCTTCTCGGGATCCCAATTGATGAATGATGAAAAGAACCTTGTTTCGAAAGCATGCATTGTATTTATTTCTATATCATGATTGTGATATTGATTATGCATGTTTAGTTGCTTTTACTGGGAAATCTATTTCTCACCGGAGTTATCCGGCTATTGTTTTGTTGTATGTGTCATTGCAATAGGAGGAAGTGGAACCGGGCAAAGGCGGACTTAAAGAACAAGGGATGAAATCGATATAGCGTGAGGATCCGAGTTAGGAGTTATGTGTGCTGTCATGAAGTTTAATGAGTCTTAATCATGATCATGTTTAAGGATACTTGTACCAAGACTTTGTAGATGATTGAATTGTGGTTTTGTTGATGTTTATAGGATTGGAAATATGTTGTAAATCCTTGAATCAACATAAGGTGTCTTGATCTGGATATATGACAATGTTATTGCATGTTATGAGAATTATGATTATGTTGTAAAGCCTTGGAATGGTTTATTCCTAGCATTAAAAGCATGTTAGAATGCATGGTAGTTGTTATGCTTGATTTCATCATGTCTAGACTTTGGTAGGACATGATCTTGAATCAATCATAGGCATGATCTCGTTTTTGACAGCAGCTGAGCCATTATTTTTTTTCTGTTGGTTTGGCTGGCGCACGGGCGAGCTCCTGCTCGCGCGCGCGCGAGCCAAGCCAGGGGACCTCGGTCCCATTGGCCGGCGCGCGCGCGAGGGTGATGCCCGCGCGTGCGCAGTGCAACTTATTTAAAAAATTTTTTTTTTTATTTTATTATTCTTTTTGTTTAGACTTTGATTATTGTCTAACATGGTTTAATAATGATTAATGAGATTAATGAGAGATTAGAACTCGGGTCATCACAACAGGTGGTATCAGAGCAAGAAAATTCTGGACTTAGATAGACAATGAGTGGGGTAGATCGAGTCATCTGCTTTACTTATTTATGTTTTTTTTATCATGCTATGATTTAATTACGTGATTGAATTACATGTTTTAAATTCTAGCATGATTTACTTTCATGTATTTTATTACAAGATGTTGTATTTATTTTATTTGAAAGTATGATTACGATGATTAAAGATGCATGCTTATTGGACTATCTGAACTGATAGAGGCATGTATCCTGATGAATTATGACATGCTACCAGATTATCTGAATTGATTGGAAGCATGTTTTATTTGAAGAGTATAATTATTTATTTAAGATTGAATCAGAACCGAGTCTTGATCAGAGGTAAGATGATCAGAGGAGGACTGAGATAATTTGATGATTTGGTATCCTAACCATTTTGATAATCAGATATGTCTCGAAGACCAGGCCGACCTCCTCTGAGACCCCATGTTCCTATTTCTCTACCAGAACAGACAGTTCATACTCCACCGACAGTTGTTACACCGATAGTGCCTCAAGCTACTGCCGTGCCGAGTAATGAACAGGGAAGTACGTCAAGAGATATGACTGATATGACAGTGTTGGAAAACGCGGCTCTCAGATCAATCACGATTGATACCCGGTGCAGCGGAAGTTTAAAAATTTTATCATGGAACAATTCCATGGTGTGGGTATCAACCATTCAACGATTAAATTATATTGTGTGTGTAAAATTCAAATAACAATTAATTAAATTTTACCTTCAATCTCGAAGCGAGATTATTGGACACCACACAGATTTCTCTGCGCTTCTTGTATCTCCCAGGAACTGATGAACTCCTTCAATCAGGTCCACGAATGAGGTTTTAATCCCTCTGATAGATTGCACTAGAAAATCTATCAGAAGTTTTTCTGCGAAGAGATTTAAACGAATCTGATTCGTTATTCCTGACTGCAATTCAAAATCACAGGCCGGAATTTTCTCTGACAGAGAGGGAGGGGTGATCGGCCGAATTATTGAGAGAGGCTAGGGTTTTTTTCGAAAACTCTGTCTCAAAATTATGACCTGTTATGTAATTTCTGTACTGCAATAACTTATTTATAATGCAGGCCACTAACACCTTAGGGCCCATTAGTCATAAGTTGAGGCCCGACAAGCAAAGCCCGCATGTTCAGAAATTAATATAAAATTCATCGTGACTCCGATTGATAAACCGATTTTACCAATGTGCACAGAAACCATTTCTGCACATTTTAAAGTCAAGATAAATTTTCCTGAATCCGAATTCAGTGGTTTCCAAAAATGTCCATCCCTATGTCATTTTAGGAAATCCTACTCCCTTACTCTTATTTAAGAAGTCCAACTTCTTTATTCATTAAATTTAACTCTTTAAATTTAACTATCTCAACGGGGATTAAAAACTCCATTACACTGTGTGACCCTCAATGGTTCAGGGATACAGCTAGCCGTGGGCTCACAACTCCTTGTGACTCGGAACAACGATTTCCGACTTGCCCAACGAATCATGGTAAAGCGCCTAGCAACATCGCCCCATGATTCCCTAGGTATCACTGATAGTGCCTACAAGAACCAGTAGATTTTGGTTAGCGTACAGTACGGTCCCTTCATCCATATATCCCGATCGAATCAACAACCATTGGTATATCGAGAGTCGCTCAAGATTCGATAACTATGCAATACATCTTGAAGATCAAATTAGTGACATCGCATGTGCTACTAAGAAACCATTTCTTAAATCACATCAAGTACTCTGGCCAGAGATTCGTCACACTAATATCTCCTCAGATCGCATAGGATATCCACACTCGCAAGTATGTGGTGAATCCTTGACAACAATGCATCGACTCCTATATGTGTTGTAACTGTACCCAATCCCGACACCTGATGACCCCCATAGAGTCGGTAAACGAGTCAAAGCACAGTACTAGCATATAGAGTCTCCATGATGTTTCAAGTAGTAAGGACTAATGGTGTACAACCAAAACCGCGGACTTTATCCACTCGATAAGTGATAACCACTTGGAAAGTCCGGATAGGGTAGTTCGATTATTCATCCTATGAATATCCATTTGCATGCTTCGAACATCTCCATGTTCCCTACCAATGAAACGTGGTACTCCGCATCGCAAATGCTAGTCTCAAACTCGAGCGATCCTTATCCTTATTATCGGACGGCTCAATCGACTAGGAACAGTTTAGAATATACAGTGACTATAAGATGTATTTCATGATAGACATCCCCATGTTCTACCACATCTTACATACACTATAGTATATTCAAGGTCTTTATCAAAACAACAATAGTATATCACAATATAACAATATGAAGAAAGATAAAGTCATTGCCATTAATAAAAGTGTAAATTACATTAAACAAAAGATCGTTTGTACAAAGAGTCATCAAAGCCCATAGCCACAAGTTGGCTCACTGGGCACCCACTCTTTCAATCTCCCACTTGCCCTATAGCCAACTAGTCATACTACGTAGACCCATTGCTTCGCGATGTTTGTCAAACAATGGTCCTGGCAAGGGCTTAGTAAGCGGATCAGCGATATTGTCTGCAGAGGCCACTCGTTCGACAGTGATGTCTCCTCTTTCCACAATCTCCCGGATGATGTGGTATTTCCTCAGTACGTGTTTGGATCTTTGATGAGACCTTGGTTCCTTTGCTTGAGCAACGGCACCCGTGTTGTCACAGTACACCGGGACTGGACCAACAAATTCAGGAATGACGCCCAACTCTTGGACAAACTTCCTCATCCAAACGGCCTCTTTAGCAGCAGCTGATGCTGCAATGTATTCAGCCTCAGTGGTGGAATCCGCTGTGGTGTCCTGCTTGGAACTCTTCCAAGAGACAGCACCGCCATTGAGCATGAACACAAATCCAGAGGTTGACTTCGAGTCATCCACGTCACTTTGGAAGCTAGAGTCGGTATAGCCTTCCAATTTCAGATCTCGTCCTCCATATACCATGAACATATTCTTAGTCCTTCGTAAGTACTTAAGAATGTCCTTCACGGCTTTCCAATGCATTTGACCGGGATTAGCTTGATATCTGCTCGTGACACTCAGAGCAAATGCTACATCCGGTCTGGTAGATATCATCCCATACATGATACTACCTATAGCTGACGCATATGGTACATGTGTCATATTCTCTATCTCTGCATCAGTCTTGGGACACATAGACTTGGATAAAGAAACTCCATGACACATGGGTAGATGTCCTCTCTTGGACCCATCCATTGAAAACCGTTTCAATATGGTGTCGATGTAGGTTGATTGAGTGAGTCCTATCATTCTCTTAGATCTATCTCTATAGATCTGTATCCCAAGAATGTAGGATGCCTCACCCAAATCCTTCATCGAAAATCTACCTGATAACCATATCTTTGTTGACTGTAACATCCCTACATCATTCCCAATGAGTAGGATGTCATCAACATAAAGTACTAAGAATGTCACAGCATCCTTAACTACTTTCTTGTACACGCACGGTTCCTCCGGGTTCTTGATGAAACCAAAATCTTTTATTGTTTCATCAAATTTCTGGTTCCAACTTCTTGATGCTTGTTTTAGACCATAAATTGATCTCTGAAGCTTGCATACCTTATGCTCGCTTCCCATGGATGTGAACCCCTCTGGCTGCTTCATATAGATTTCTTCCTTAATGTCTCCATTAAGAAAAGCAGTCTTCACATCCATTTGCCATATCTCATAGTCATACCATGCAGCTATGGCAATAAGGATTCTTATGGACTTGAACATTGCAACTGGTGAAAAGGTTTCATCATAGTCAACTCCTTGTCTTTGAGTGTAACCTTTCGCCACCAATCGCGCCTTGTAGGTCAATACCTTACCATCAGGCCCAAGCTTTCTCTTGTAGATCCATTTACACCCTGTTGGAACAATTCCATCAGGAGGATCTACTAAAGACCAAACTTGGTTTGTATGCATTGAATCCAATTCAGACTGCATAGCTTCAAGCCATAAATTTGAATCCGCATCAGAAATTGCTTCCTTGAAGTTTCTTGGATCACATCCAATGTCGGGTTCATCTTGATCCCCTTCAAGAAGAAGACCATATCGAATAGGAGGTCTAGAAGTCCTCTCGGATCTTCTAGGTTCAGGCGTGTCCAGTAATGGTTCCTGAGGCGTAGGATCGTTATTTTGTATTTCGGGTTCTTCTCGAACTTCTTCGAGTTCCATCATCTCGCCTTTCTTATCCAATAAGAACTCCTTCTCCAAGAAGGTGGAATTCCTAGAAACAAACACCTTTGTTTCAGCAGGATAATAGAAATAATATCCGATCGAATTCTTCGGATACCCTACAAAATAACATAAGCTGGATCGACTATCCAACTTATCTCCCACTGTCCGCTTCACGTAAGCAGGACATCCCCAAATCCTCAAGTACGAATACTTAGGAGCTTTGCCATTCCATAACTCGTATGGTGTTTTGTCCACTGCTTTAGTGTGGACGTTGTTCAACAACAATACCGCCGTTTCAAGCGCATAGCCCCAAAACGAAGGTGGAAGCTCAGTGAAGCTCATCATGGATCGAACCATGTCCAACAAAGTTCGATTACGACGCTCCGATACACCATTCAGCTGTGGTGTCATAGGAGGAGTCCACTGAGAGAGAATCCCATTCTCTTTTAGATAGTCCAAAAACTCGGTACTTAAGTATTCTCCACCTCGATCCGATCGAAGTGCTTTAATACTTTTACCTAGCTTGTTTTCTACTTCAGCCTTGAATTCTTTGAACTTTTCAAATGCTTCAGACTTATATTTCATTAAATATAAATACCCATACCTTGAATAATCGTCAGTAAAGGTAATGAAGTAGGTGTGGCCATATTGAGTCCCAACTCTAAATGGTCCACAAACATCTGTATGGATCAAAGCCAACAAATTTTGACTACGCTCAGGCTTCCCCTTAAAAGGAGATTTAGTCATTTTCCCTTTTAGACAGGTTTCACAAGTAGGTAGAGAGTTAATATCAGACATATCAAACATGCCCTCTCCCACTAGCTTGTTCATCCTCCTTGAGGAAATATGACCTAGCCTAGCATGCCAAAGGTTCGCCGGGTTTTGACTATCGATTTTTTTTTTTGTTTGTTGTTGCCGGTTTATCAATATAATTTATTGGAACGTCTTTTAGTTTTAAGTTGTATAGATCGTTTTCAAGTTGTCCATTTCCAATCAAACATTCATTCTTGTAAATATTGCAAATCCCATTCACAAAATTGCAAGAATAACTATCTCTATCAAGCATAGAAACAGAAATAATGTTTTTAATCAAATCTGGAACAAATAAAACATCTCTCAAAAAACTTAAAATTGTTCTGCAAAAATGTCTCCTATAGCTTTGGATTTATCTCTGGAACCATTCCCGAGCCTTGACTGGGTCTCACCCATCCTTAGCCTATTACTTCTTGTCATCATTTGCAACTCATTGCAAATATGAGATCTACATCTGGTATCCAATACCCAAGAAGTAGTATTAAGAAAAACATTTTAATGTAAAACATACCCTTTGCAGTTCGCAACTGCTTGAGGTATTCCTTGCAGTTACGTTTCCAATGACCGGGTTTCTTGCAGTGATGGCAAACTTGTTTAGACTTGTCCAATTTTGCATGTAACATTTGGTCTTGAGATCATGGTCCAACCATTTCTCTAGTTCGGCCAACCTTTCGGCAGTTACATCAGCCGGGGCTGTTTTCGGAGAAGCCTTTTCTAACACTTTAGAAAATCTTTTCCGAACTTAGGACAATCTTAACTTATGGAATCATTCTGTATTGTTTGCGCCAATAAGTTTGTTTTGTTGGAGAATAGAAACATGTGGATTACTGAGATGAAACAGACAATTATCGATGATTGTTTAAGCAATTTACTAAGACATAAAATAGGCGAAATTTATTCTATGAATCTCACTCCCACTATTTTAACGATTTCACTACCCTCTAGTGAAAACGGGAAACTGTTTTCCTTAGTGAGAACATGGAGTCCAATTGACAAACTTATGGTCCCGAATAATATCAGCCAACCATAATTCTCAAAAGGTAGAGCCCAATTGCTTCCAAAGCAACCCCCATGTATTTACCTCATGTCCAATAAGGGCCCAATAATATGACGCCGTTTAAAGTGACATGTCAAGATGACCCATCAATATTAAGTTGTGATGGACGGTCGCCATGTGGATCCCCCAATAATATGAGCCGATCCCATGGGAGTTCCACCCAACTTACAACATTTGTCGATCCAATGTACAGCTTTCCGACGGACGGGCCCCCCCAATAATATGAGCCGGACCGTATCCGCGGGTAGCATCACATACATTGACCGTTGATGGAAGGTAGGAATATTTAAACAAATTTAAATTTCCTTTATTTATCTTGATATCAATTTTAAATCATATTTAAAATGAGGGATTTTTAATTATAAAATATTTGTCTCATCATATTCAATTTATTGCATGCTTGCCGGATTCACGCAATTATGTCTAAACATGCATACAATCATAATATCATATATTATATAGGATGATCGATTCCATTTCTAATTGACCCGTGGTTGCCAATCACGAGTCTTAGTCCAATCCTAGGTAATATGCAGTATGCAATGCAATCCTATTACATTAGCTTCCAATTTACATTTCTTCGTCTTATTGTCTGCTGGGCCCACCATCTTCAAATCTTGATCTCCCACTAAATCTAATGTATTTACAATAAATAGCAATTACAAGTAGGGGATACATTTTAGGGGTGGGAACGGGCCATAAACCAAGCCCACTTTTATTACATATGACATTCATACTGGGCCATAAACCAGGTCCATTAATAAAACCAACAACAATAAAAACAAATGTAAATTCCTAACATACACCTACAAAATTGGTCATGGCAATCGATCATCCTTATCCAATAACTTTTAATTCAAAATTAATTTATTGGATAACATGCAGTGGCAATTCAAATTTAAACAAGATAAAATCATATTTTACATATAAAATCTCATTTCACATATAAAATCATATTTTATCTCTTTATCAAATAAAATCATATTTTATCTACAAAATCCAATTTTATAGATAAAATCATATTTTACTTAATATATCATAAGATCAAATCTTATCATCAATTGTACCAAAATAATTGATTTCAAAATTCAATTTAAGGATAAAATATTAAAATTTTCCAAAAATTCAAATTTATCCAAAAATCAATTTTAAAATTTACGGACTCGAACAATTCGATCCGAAATCTCGTGAACCAATCAAAAACAATTTTTGACCGGACCAAAAATAAAATTTTAACACATTAAAATTAATTTTAAATAAAAAATTTAATTTTTCCCGCGGGCCGCCCGGGACACTCCCGGGCCGGCCCGCACCCGTGGGCGCGGGCCGGGGCAGCCCGGCTGCCCCTTTAGGGCAGCAACAGTTGCTGCCCTGGCGGCGCCGTGCACCGCCCTGGGCAGCGCCCAGAACTGCCCTGCGCTGCGCACTGCGCTGCGCTGGGCAGCGCCGAGCGCTGCCCTGGCGGCGCCGAGCGTCGCCCCTGGGCGACGTCGTGCGCCGCCGTGGGCGACGTCGTGCGCCGCCGTGGGCGGCGCCGTGCGCCGCCGTGGGCGACGCCGTGCGCCACCGTGGGCGGCGCCGTGCGCCCCCTTTGGGCGGCGCCGTGCGCCGCCCGGGGCAGCAACAATTGCTGCCCCACCGGGCAGCGATCCAATCGCTGCCCGGGTTTTGCCCCGGAAAAATTTTTATTTAAAAATATTTATTTTGTTTCAAAAACCGAGACTCAAAAAATTTTTGTACAATCGATTAATTTAATCATTTGATCTGAGCAACCTGGCTTTGATACCACTGTTGGAAAACGCGGCTCTCAGATCAATCACGATTGATACCCGGTGCAGCGGAAGTTTAAAAATTTTATCATGGAACAATTCCATGGTGTGGGTATCAACCATTCAACGATTAAATTATATTGTGTGTGTAAAATTCAAATAACAATTAATTAAATTTTACCTTCAATCTCGAAGCGAGATTATTGGACACCACACAGATTTCTCTGCGCTTCTTGTATCTCCCAGGAACTGATGAACTCCTTCAATCAGGTCCACGAATGAGGTTTTAATCCCTCTGATAGATTGCACTAGAAAATCTATCAGAAGTTTTTCTGCGAAGAGATTTAAACGAATCTGATTCGTTATTCCTGACTGCAATTCAAAATCACAGACCGGAATTTTCTCTGACAGAGAGGGAGGGGTGATCGGCCGAATTATTGAGAGAGGCTAGGGTTTTTTTCGAAAACTCTGTCTCAAAATTATGACCTGTTATGTAATTTCTGTACTGCAATAACTTATTTATAATGCAGGCCACTAACACCTTAGGGCCCATTAGTCATAAGTTGAGGCCCGACAAGCAAAGCCCGCATGTTCAGAAATTAATATAAAATTCATCGTGACTCCGATTGATAAACCGATTTTACCAATGTGCACAGAAACCATTTCTGCACATTTTAAAGTCAAGATAAATTTTCCTGAATCCGAATTCAGTGGTTTCCAAAAATGTCCATCCCTATGTCATTTTAGGAAATCCTACTCCCTTACTCTTATTTAAGAAGTCCAACTTCTTTATTCATTAAATTTAACTCTTTAAATTTAACTATCTCAACGGGGATTAAAAACTCCATTACACTGTGTGACCCTCAATGGTTCAGGGATACAGCTAGCCGTGGGCTCACAACTCCTTGTGACTCGGAACAACGATTTCCGACTTGCCCAACGAATCATGGTAAAGCGCCTAGCAACATCGCCCCATGATTCCCTAGGTATCACTGATAGTGCCTACAAGAACCAGTAGATTTTGGTTAGCGTACAGTACGGTCCCTTCATCCATATATCCCGATCGAATCAACAACCATTGGTATATCGAGAGTCGCTCAAGATTCGATAACTATGCAATACATCTTGAAGATCAAATTAGTGACATCGCATGTGCTACTAAGAAACCATTTCTTAAATCACATCAAGTACTCTGGCCAGAGATTCGTCACACTAATATCTCCTCAGATCGCATAGGATATCCACACTCGCAAGTATGTGGTGAATCCTTGACAACAATGCATCGACTCCTATATGTGTTGTAACTGTACCCAATCCCGACACCTGATGACCCCCATAGAGTCGGTAAACGAGTCAAAGCACAGTACTAGCATATAGAGTCTCCATGATGTTTCAAGTAGTAAGGACTAATGGTGTACAACCAAAACCGCGGACTTTATCCACTCGATAAGTGATAACCACTTGGAAAGTCCGGATAGGGTAGTTCGATTATTCATCCTATGAATATCCATTTGCATGCTTCGAACATCTCCATGTTCCCTACCAATGAAACGTGGTACTCCGCATCGCAAATGCTAGTCTCAAACTCGAGCGATCCATATCCTTATTATCGGACGGCTCAATCGACTAGGAACAGTTTAGAATATACAGTGACTATAAGATGTATTTCATGATAGACATCCCCATGTTCTACCACATCTTACATACACTATAGTATATTCAAGGTCTTTATCAAAACAACAATAGTATATCACAATATAACAATATGAAGAAAGATAAAGTCATTGCCATTAATAAAAGTGTAAATTACATTAAACAAAAGATCGTTTGTACAAAGAGTCATCAAAGCCCATAGCCACAAGTTGGCTCACTGGGCACCCACTCTTTCAGACAGCAACTCCTATGGAAACACTTCTGAAACGTTTCCAATCCTACAAGCCGCCTACTTTGAAAGGTACAGAAAATGCTGTTGAATGCGAGGGATGGCTTGATGATATGGAGATGCTATTTGATTCACTTGACTATGGGGATGAACGAAGAGTTAGATTGATTGGGCACCAGTTGCATGAAGTTGCGAAGAGCTGGTGGTTCACTACAAAAAGAGCTTTGGAGCGTAGAGGAACTGCACTGACTTGGAATGTCTTCAAAACTGAGTTCTACCAACGCTTCTTTCCTGTGTCTTACCGCAAGGATAAAGGGGCTGAGTTTGCAAATCTGAAACAGGGGAATTTGAATATTGAAGACTACGTTGCAAAATTCTCTACATTACTACGTTTTGCTCCACATGTTGCTGACAGTGACGAGGTTATGGCTGATCAGTTTATCAATGGCCTGAGTCCGGATGTTTTTACACTGGTGAATACAAGGCGACCGAATACCTTTGCTGATGCCTTGAACAGTGCCAAGGGAGCGGAAGCTGGTTTGATACAGCAGCGAGGAACTTTGTATACCGCACAACCTCCAAGACAGTCACAACCTGCAGCTCCAACTCCGCAACAGCAACCTTTTCGATTTGAAGGTGGTAGTAGCAGTGGAAAGAAAAGGTTTTTGCAAGCAAGAGGAAAACAGTTTAAGAAGTCTGGGAGCAGTTCTTCGAGTTCCAGTAGTACGAAGCAGAAGTCAGGAGTGTTCTGCAACAGTTGTGGTGGAAATCATCCAACCGATCAGTGCCGAGGTGTATCTGGGAGGTGCCATATATGCCAACAGACAGGTCATTTTGCAAGGGTGTGTCCTCAGAGAAATACTGGACAGGCAAGAGGTGCAGAGTCATCATGATCAGTGGCTCAACCTGGAAGACAGGCCTCTTCTGTTCATTCTTTCCAGCCAGCACATACACAGCAGCAGACTCGACCAGGTGGAAGTCAGGCAGGCAATCAGCCTCAGAGACAGCAGGCTCATGTCTTTGCTTTGACTGAGGAGCAGGCACAGGGAGCACCTGATGATGTGATTGCAGGTAACTGTTCTATTTCTGGTTATTCTGCTTATGTGTTGTTTGATACCGGTGCATCCCATACGTTTCTATCTGCCAAATTTGTTGCATTGCATTCTTTGCCTGTTGAGTCATTACCAGTTGTAGTATCTGTTTCTTCTCCTTTGGGGAGGGGTCTTATCTCGATTCAGATAGTAAAGAATTGTGTACTACAGTATGAGGGTAATGAGATTGAGATTGATTGTTTTGTACTTGGTATGTTTGATTTTGATTGTATTATTGGGATTGATATGCTGAATAAGTACAGAGCTACCGTCGATTGCTTTCAGAAGGTAGTGAGATTCAGACCTGAGATGGCTGGAGAATGGAAGTTCTATGGTAAGGGTTCACGTGCTAAGATTCCTCTTATTTCGGTATTATCTATGACCCGACTTTTGCAGAAAGGAGCGGAGGGATTTCTTGTTTATGCAGTGGATTTGTTGAAACCTAGCCTGAACCTGGCTGACTTGCCAGTGGTTAGTGAATTTGCGGACGTCTTTCCGGATGAGATTCCAGGATTACCTCCGTATCGTGAGATTGACTTCAACATTGAACTGATGCCTGGAACTGCACCGATTTCGAAAGCACCTTATCGAATGGCACCAGTTGAACTGAAAGAATTGAAGGAACAGTTAGAAGATTTACTGGCCAAGGGATACATTCGACCCAGTGTTTCTCCTTGGGGAGCTCCAGTACTGTTTGTTAGAAAGAAAGACGGTTCAATGAGATTGTGCATTGACTACCGGCAACTGAACAAGGCTACGGTAAAGAACAAATACCTTTTGCCTCGTATTGATGATTTGTTTGATCAGTTGCAGGGTTCTTCGGTGTATTCCAAGATCGATCTGAGATCTGGATACCATCAGCTGAGAGTTAGGGATTCTGATATTCCTAAGACTGCGTTCAGAACCAGGTATGGCCATTATGAGTTTATAGTTATGCCGTTTGGTTTGACGAATGCTCCAGCTGTATTCATGGCTTTGATGAACCGTGTGTTTCAGAAGTATCTCGATGATTTCGTGATTATATTTATTGATGATATTCTGATCTATTCCAAGAATCTGATTGATCATGCTGAACATCTGAGAACAGTTTTTAAAACCTTACGAGTCGAGAAATTGTATGCTAAACTTTCGAAATGTGAGTTTTGGCTGAAACAGGTTGTCTTTCTTGGACATATTATATCTGGAAATGGTATTTCTGTGGATCCAAGTAAAGTTGAAGCAGTGATCAATTGGGCTAGACCGACATCTGTTCCTGAGATCCGGAGTTTTATGGGATTGGCTGGGTATTATCGTCGATTCATCAAAGATTTTTCTAGTATTGCGAAGCCAATTACTCAGTTAACTCAGAAAAATGCTCCTTTTGTCTGGTCTGAAGCTTGTGAATCTAGTTTTCTTGAGTTGAAGACACGACTGACCAGTGCACCAGTCTTGACGATTCCTTCAGGTACTGGTGGTTTCACTGTTTACTGTGATGCATCTCATCGAGGATTAGGGTGTGTCTTGATGCAGCGAGGACATGTGATTGCTTATGCCTCAAGACAGTTGAAGTCTCACGAAACCAGATATCCGATTCATGATCTTGAATTGGCCGCCATCGTATTTGCTTTGAAGATTTGGCGACATTATCTGTATGGAGAGCAGTTTGAGATTTATTCTGATCACAAGAGTCTGAAGTATCTATTTTCACAGTCAGAATTGAATATGAGACAGCGGAGGTGGCTTGATTTGCTTAAAGACTTTGATTGTGAGATTAAGTACTATCCAGGGAAATCGAATGCGGCAGCAGATGCACTCAGTCGAAAGGTATGTTCTTTGTCCTTATCGACGATTGGTGTATCAAATTTGATTGAAGACTGTTGTCTGTCTGGGTT
The DNA here is from genome assembly GCF_033568475.1 of Henckelia pumila. Lineage (NCBI taxonomy): Eukaryota > Viridiplantae > Streptophyta > Magnoliopsida > Lamiales > Gesneriaceae > Henckelia > Henckelia pumila. Next base: position 195,922,914 of record NC_133121.1, read on the forward strand.
AGTATTTGATACGAATTATCAACCTCTTCGACTCTATCAAATGAAAGCTGAACCAGCTTTATTGGTAAGAATTCGAGATGCTCAGAAACTTGATCAGAATATACAGAATTCGATTGAGAAAGTCAGATCAGGGCATGTATCTGAATACCGGGTTCGAGATGATCTTCTTTATGTTCACAATCGCCTTGTAGTGCCTGATATTTCTGATGTGCGACAACAACTACTGACAGAGGCGCATTGTAGTCGTTATAGTATTCATCCTGGAGGTAGGAAGATGTATAATGATCTGAAGACTCGATACTGGTGGAAACCAATGAAGTCTGATATCACTGATTTTGTATCTCGGTGTCTGAACTGCCAACAGGTGAAGGCTGAAAGGAAGAAACCGCCTGGCTTGTTACAGAGTTTATCCGTGCCTGAATGGAAATGGGATCATATTTCCATGGATTTCGTGACGAGATTACCTCGATCTTCTAGAGGTTATGATGCTATATGGGTGATTATCGATAGATTGACGAAGTCTGCGAATTTTATACCTTATCGTATGACGTACAGACATGATCAGATGGCAGAAATTTATGTCCGTGAAGTTGTTAGATTACATGGTGTGCCGAAGTCTATTGTATCAGATCGTGATCCTCGATTTACATCTCACTTCTGGCATAGCTTACAGAGTGCTTTGGGTACTCAACTTCGTTTGAGCACAGCTTATCATCCACAAACAGACGGGCAGTCTGAGCGTACTATTCAGACATTGGAGGACATGTTAAGAGCTGTAGTGCTTGATTTTGGCACGAGTTGGCAAGATTCATTACCTCTTTGTGAATTCTCGTACAACAATAGCTATCAATCGAGTATTGGAATGGCTCCTTTTGAAGCTTTATACGGAAGAAAATGTCGATCTCCTTTGTACTGGGATGATATTTCAGAAGTACCTGACACTGGCCCTGATATGATACGTGATCTGACTGATCAAGTGAAGCTTATTCAGACAAGAATGAAGACAGCTCAAGATAGACAAGCGAAATATGCTAACATTCGACGTCGACCTTTGTCTTTTGATCAGGGGGATCGAGTATTCCTGAAGATTTCTCCTTTCAGAGGCACTGTCAGATTTGGCAAGCGAGGGAAGTTGTCTCCACGATATATTGGTCCTTATGAGATTTTGGAGAAAATAGGCAATCTCGCCTATCGATTAGCTCTTCCTCCGGCGTTATCTGGAATACATGATGTCTTTCATGTATCAATGCTTCGAAAGTATCTTTCTGATGAATCTCATGTACTTCAATCTGATGAAGCTGAACTTGACGAGACTTTGAGTTATTTTGAAAAGCCGATTCAGATTCTTGATCGTAAAGAGAAGCAACTTCGTACGAAGACTATTCCGCTTGTGAAGGTTCAGTGGAGTCGTCATGGTATTGCAGAAGCGACTTGGGAGACTGAATCAGATATGAGACAACGATTTCCAGAGTTATTTTCTTGATGTGAGTCTCCTTTAGTTTTCTGTTATCTGATATCTGTGATATGATTTGTTGATATTGCTAAGATTTCGAGGACGAAATCGAGTCTTAGTGGGGGAGAATTGTAACGCCCGGAATTATTTAATTTTAATCTGAGAATAGTTAATTTGGGAATATTTGGAGTTTTGATTTAAATTCTAATATTCTTAAATTGATTAGGATTGAAATTGAATGAATTGAGTAATTGAGGACTGAATTGCAATTATTGGACTCTTGAGGGACTAAAGTGCAATAATGACTAAACTTATCAGAATTGGAGTAAGGTATCAGCATGTGCACGTGTCAATCAACACATTTCATCAGATTTCCAAGCCAAGAAACCGAGAGCAAGTTTCTGGAGAATTTCCAAGCTTTCACTCATCTTCAAATCTTCATATCTTGAGCTACGGTTATCCGAATTCGATTCCGAAAGATGTTTTGGAATCCTCTCGACAAGACCTTCGATTTGATGTAAGTTTTTCTGTCTTTCATGTTGGTTTGAGAATTCGAAATGGACAGGGATCAGAAGTTGGAATGAATTTGATGGTTTTGATCTTCTAGCTTTGATGTTCTTGAAGTTTGGTTAAAGAGTGATGTGTATATCATGTCCTTATGATTCCCAGATATGTTTCGATTGATATATATACTTGCTGATATGTTGAGTTGAGTTGTTGAACATCTGATATGAATGTTAGAAATGATTTAGAGTTGTTCGGGATCGCCGAAGTAATACCGAAATGCCGTCGAACTCTTGAATCGAAATGATTTGCTATTGTTCTTGGAATCTGAAGTTGTTGAACTATTAGCTGATGATTCCTTGTTTGTTATGCTATGATTTCAGTGCTTGAACAGGACATTTCAATTGATTAATCTTGACTTCGAAACCGATAGACGATAGCACAAGGTTGGTAGAGTTTCCTTTGGCATTCTTGTTGAAGTTTGGGGTTGATCTTGAGCAGATTTTGAGTTGTGCTTGGTGCTTGATATGGTACAGCTTTTGACAAGTTTGAAGACCTCCTAGACATCATATTTGAAAGGTAAAAGTGGACTACAATTTGATTGGGATTACAACTCGAGATGGTTTGTATCGAGTTCCCTCAATTCACATACTTGTTTGTTTAAGTGCTCTTATGTGCTTTCTTTTGATTACTTGAATAAGTTCTTGATATAATGAATGCCCTGATTATGTTACATGTTGCATTCATCTTGATGATTTATTCCTTTGAGTTTGAAATGAACGGACACGTTCGAATAGACGATTTGAGGGATTGTATATGTATGGCCTGGGTGGTTGTTTGAGCCTAGCGTCTGAGCTACATATATAATGGCTTCAAAGTCTAGAGGAGCAAGATAGTAGCCCCACCTCGATAGGGTGTGTCGGTGGATTAGCTATGATATCTTCTTCTCGGGATCCCAATTGATGAATGATGAAAAGAACCTTGTTTCGAAAGCATGCATTGTATTTATTTCTATATCATGATTGTGATATTGATTATGCATGTTTAGTTGCTTTTACTGGGAAATCTATTTCTCACCGGAGTTATCCGGCTATTGTTTTGTTGTATGTGTCATTGCAATAGGAGGAAGTGGAACCGGGCAAAGGCGGACTTAAAGAACAAGGGATGAAATCGATATAGCGTGAGGATCCGAGTTAGGAGTTATGTGTGCTGTCATGAAGTTTAATGAGTCTTAATCATGATCATGTTTAAGGATACTTGTACCAAGACTTTGTAGATGATTGAATTGTGGTTTTGTTGATGTTTATAGGATTGGAAATATGTTGTAAATCCTTGAATCAACATAAGGTGTCTTGATCTGGATATATGACAATGTTATTGCATGTTATGAGAATTATGATTATGTTGTAAAGCCTTGGAATGGTTTATTCCTAGCATTAAAAGCATGTTAGAATGCATGGTAGTTGTTATGCTTGATTTCATCATGTCTAGACTTTGGTAGGACATGATCTTGAATCAATCATAGGCATGATCTCGTTTTTGACAGCAGCTGAGCCATTATTTTTTTTCTGTTGGTTTGGCTGGCGCACGGGCGAGCTCCTGCTCGCGCGCGCGCGAGCCAAGCCAGGGGACCTCGGTCCCATTGGCCGGCGCGCGCGCGAGGGTGATGCCCGCGCGTGCGCAGTGCAACTTATTTAAATTTTTTTTTTTATTTTATTATTCTTTTTGTTTAGACTTTGATTATTGTCTAACATGGTTTAATAATGATTAATGAGATTAATGAGAGATTAGAACTCGGGTCATCACAACAGGTGGTATCAGAGCAAGAAAATTCTGGACTTAGATAGAGAATGAGTGGGGTAGATCGAGTCATCTGCTTTACTTATTTATGTTTTTTTTATCATGCTATGATTTAATTACGTGATTGAATTACATGTTTTAAATTCTAGCATGATTTACTTTCATGTATTTTATTACAAGATGTTGTATTTATTTTATTTGAAAGTATGATTACGATGATTAAAGATGCATGCTTATTGGACTATCTGAACTGATAGAGGCATGTATCCTGATGAATTATGACATGCTACCAGATTATCTGAATTGATTGGAAGCATGTTTTATTTGAAGAGTATAATTATTTATTTAAGATTGAATCAGAACCGAGTCTTGATCAGAGGTAAGATGATCAGAGGAGGACTGAGATAATTTGATGATTTGGTATCCTAACCATTTTGATAATCAGATATGTCTCGAAGACCAGGCCGACCTCCTCTGAGACCCCATGTTCCTATTTCTCTACCAGAACAGACAGTTCATACTCCACCGACAGTTGTTACACCGATAGTGCCTCAAGCTACTGCCGTGCCGAGTAATGAACAGGGAAGTACGTCAAGAGATATGACTGATATGACAGCAACTCCTATGGAAACACTTCTGAAACGTTTCCAATCCTACAAGCCGCCTACTTTGAAAGGTACAGAAAATGCTGTTGAATGCGAGGGATGGCTTGATGATATGGAGATGCTATTTGATTCACTTGACTACGGGGATGAACGAAGAGTTAGATTGATTGGGCACCAGTTGCATGAAGTTGCGAAGAGCTGGTGGTTCACTACAAAAAGAGCTTTGGAGCGTAGAGGAACTGCACTGACTTGGAATGTCTTCAAAACTGAGTTCTACCAACGCTTCTTTCCTGTGTCTTACCGCAAGGATAAAGGGGCTGAGTTTGCAAATCTGAAACAGGGGAATTTGAATATTGAAGACTACGTTGCAAAATTCTCTACATTACTACGTTTTGCTCCACATGTTGCTGACAGTGACGAGGCTATGGCTGATCAGTTTATCAATGGCCTGAGTTCGGATGTTTTTACACTGGTGAATACAAGGCGACCGAATACCTTTGTTGATGCCTTGAACAGTGCCAAGGGAGCGGAAGCTGGTTTGATACAGCAGCGAGGAACTTTGTATACCGCACAACCTCCAAGACAGTCACAACCTGCAGCTCCAACTCCGCAACAGCAACCTTTTCGATTTGAAGGTGGTAGTAGCAGTGGAAAGAAAAGGTTTTTGCAAGCAAGAGGAAAACAGTTTAAGAAGTCTGGGAGCAGTTCTTCGAGTTCCAGTAGTACGAAGCAGAAGTCAGGAGTGTTCTGCAACAGTTGTGGTGGAAATCATCCAACCGATCAGTGCCGAGGTGTATCTGGGAGGTGCCATATATGCCAACAGACAGGTCATTTTGCAAGGGTGTGTCCTCAGAGAAATACTGGACAGGCAAGAGGTGCAGAGTCATCATGATCAGTGGCTCAACCTGGAAGACAGGCCTCTTCTGTTCATTCTTTCCAGCCAGCACATACACAGCAGCAGACTCGACCAGGTGGAAGTCAGGCAGGCAATCAGCCTCAGAGACAGCAGGCTCATGTCTTTGCTTTGACTGAGGAGCAGGCACAGGGAGCACCTGATGATGTGATTGCAGGTAACTGTTCTATTTCTGGTTATTCTGCTTATGTGTTGTTTGATACCGGTGCATCCCATACGTTTCTATCTGCCAAATTTGTTACATTGCATTCTTTTCCTGTTGAGTCATTACCAGTTGTAGTATCTGTTTCTTCTCCTTTGGGGAGGGGTCTTATCTCGATTCAGATAGTAAAGAATTGTGTACTACAGTATGAGGGTAATGAGATTGAGATTGATTGTTTTGTACTTGGTATGTTTGATTTTGATTGTATTATTGGGATTGATATGCTGAATAAGTACAGAGCTACCGTCGATTGCTTTCAGAAGGTAGTGAGATTCAGACCTGAGATGGCTGGAGAATGGAAGTTCTATGGTAAGGGTTCACGTGCTAAGATTCCTCTTATTTCGGTATTATCTATGACCCGACTTTTGCAGAAAGGAGCGGAGGGATTTCTTGTTTATGCAGTGGATTTGTTGAAACCTAGCCTGAACCTGGCTGACTTGCCAGTGGTTAGTGAATTTGCGGACGTCTTTCCGGATGAGATTCCAGGATTACCTCCGTATCGTGAGATTGACTTCAACATTGAACTGATGCCTGGAACTGCACCGATTTCGAAAGCACCTTATCGAATGGCACCAGTTGAACTGAAAGAATTGAAGGAACAGTTAGAAGATTTACTGGCCAAGGGATACATTCGACCCAGTGTTTCTCCTTGGGGAGCTCCAGTACTGTTTGTTAGAAAGAAAGACGGTTCAATGAGATTGTGCATTGACTACCGGCAACTGAACAAGGCTACGGTAAAGAACAAATACCTTTTGCCTCGTATTGATGATTTGTTTGATCAGTTGCAGGGTTCTTCGGTGTATTCCAAGATCGATCTGAGATCTGGATACCATCAGCTGAGAGTTAGGGATTCTGATATTCCTAAGACTGCGTTCAGAACCAGGTATGGCCATTATGAGTTTATAGTTATGCCGTTTGGTTTGACGAATGCTCCAGCTGTATTCATGGCTTTGATGAACCGTGTGTTTCAGAAGTATCTCGATGATTTCGTGATTATATTTATTGATGATATTCTGATCTATTCCAAGAATCTGATTGATCATGCTGAACATCTGAGAACAGTTTTTAAAACCTTACGAGTCGAGAAATTGTATGCTAAACTTTCGAAATGTGAGTTTTGGCTGAAACAGGTTGTCTTTCTTGGACATATTATATCTGGAAATGGTATTTCTGTGGATCCAAGTAAAGTTGAAGCAGTGATCAATTGGGCTAGACCGACATCTGTTCCTGAGATCCGGAGTTTTATGGGATTGGCTGGGTATTATCGTCGATTCATCAAAGATTTTTCTAGTATTGCGAAGCCAATTACTCAGTTAACTCAGAAAAATGCTCCTTTTGTCTGGTCTGAAGCTTGTGAATCTAGTTTTCTTGAGTTGAAGACACGACTGACCAGTGCACCAGTCTTGACGATTCCTTCAGGTACTGGTGGTTTCACTGTTTACTGTGATGCATCTCATCGAGGATTAGGGTGTGTCTTGATGCAGCGAGGACATGTGATTGCTTATGCCTCAAGACAGTTGAAGTCTCACGAAACCAGATATCCGATTCATGATCTTGAATTGGCCGCCATCGTATTTGCTTTGAAGATTTGGCGACATTATCTGTATGGAGAGCAGTTTGAGATTTATTCTGATCACAAGAGTCTGAAGTATCTATTTTCACAGTCAGAATTGAATATGAGACAGCGGAGGTGGCTTGATTTGCTTAAAGACTTTGATTGTGAGATTAAGTACTATCCAGGGAAATCGAATGCGGCAGCAGATGCACTCAGTCGAAAGGTATGTTCTTTGTCCTTATCGACGATTGGTGTATCAAATTTGATTGAAGACTGTTGTCTGTCTGGGTTAGTATTTGATACGAATTATCAACCTCTTCGACTCTATCAAATGAAAGCTGAACCAGCTTTATTGGTAAGAATTCGAGATGCTCAGAAACTTGATCAGAATATACAGAATTCGATTGAGAAAGTCAGATCAGGGCATGTATCTGAATACCGGGTTCGAGATGATCTTCTTTATGTTCACAATCGCCTTGTAGTGCCTGATATTTCTGATGTGCGACAACAACTACTGACAGAGGCGCATTGTAGTCGTTATAGTATTCATCCTGGAGGTAGGAAGATGTATAATGATCTGAAGACTCGATACTGGTGGAAACCAATGAAGTCTGATATCACTGATTTTGTATCTCGGTGTCTGAACTGCCAACAGGTGAAGGCTGAAAGGAAGAAACCGCCTGGCTTGTTACAGAGTTTATCCGTGCCTGAATGGAAATGGGATCATATTTCCATGGATTTCGTGACGAGATTACCTCGATCTTCTAGAGGTTATGATGCTATATGGGTGATTATCGATAGATTGACGAAGTCTGCGAATTTTATACCTTATCGTATGACGTACAGACATGATCAGATGGCAGAAATTTATGTCCGTGAAGTTGTTAGATTACATGGTGTGCCGAAGTCTATTGTATCAGATCGTGATCCTCGATTTACATCTCACTTCTGGCATAGCTTACAGAGTGCTTTGGGTACTCAACTTCGTTTGAGCACAGCTTATCATCCACAAACAGACGGGCAGTCTGAGCGTACTATTCAGACATTGGAGGACATGTTAAGAGCTGTAGTGCTTGATTTTGGCACGAGTTGGCAAGATTCATTACCTCTTTGTGAATTCTCGTACAACAATAGCTATCAATCGAGTATTGGAATGGCTCCTTTTGAAGCTTTATACGGAAGAAAATGTCGATCTCCTTTGTACTGGGATGATATTTCAGAAGTACCTGACACTGGCCCTGATATGATACGTGATCTGACTGATCAAGTGAAGCTTATTCAGACAAGAATGAAGACAGCTCAAGATAGACAAGCGAAATATGCTAACATTCGACGTCGACCTTTGTCTTTTGATCAGGGGGATCGAGTATTCCTGAAGATTTCTCCTTTCAGAGGCACTGTCAGATTTGGCAAGCGAGGGAAGTTGTCTCCACGATATATTGGTCCTTATGAGATTTTGGAGAAAATAGGCAATCTCGCCTATCGATTAGCTCTTCCTCCGGCGTTATCTGGAATACATGATGTCTTTCATGTATCAATGCTTCGAAAGTATCTTTCTGATGAATCTCATGTACTTCAATCTGATGAAGCTGAACTTGACGAGACTTTGAGTTATTTTGAAAAGCCGATTCAGATTCTTGATCGTAAAGAGAAGCAACTTCGTACGAAGACTATTCCGCTTGTGAAGGTTCAGTGGAGTCGTCATGGTATTGCAGAAGCGACTTGGGAGACTGAATCAGATATGAGACAACGATTTCCAGAGTTATTTTCTTGATGTGAGTCTCCTTTAGTTTTCTGTTATCTGATATCTGTGATATGATTTGTTGATATTGCTAAGATTTCGAGGACGAAATCGAGTCTTAGTGGGGGAGAATTGTAACGCCCGGAATTATTTAATTTTAATCTGAGAATAGTTAATTTGGGAATATTTGGAGTTTTGATTTAAATTCTAATATTCTTAAATTGATTAGGATTGAAATTGAATGAATTGAGTAATTGAGGACTGAATTGCAATTATTGGACTCTTGAGGGACTAAAGTGCAATAATGACTAAACTTATCAGAATTGGAGTAAGGTATCAGCATGTGCACGTGTCAATCAACACATTTCATCAGATTTCCAAGCCAAGAAACCGAGAGCAAGTTTCTGGAGAATTTCCAAGCTTTCACTCATCTTCAAATCTTCATATCTTGAGCTACGGTTATCCGAATTCGATTCCGAAAGATGTTTTGGAATCCTCTCGACAAGACCTTCGATTTGATGTAAGTTTTTCTGTCTTTCATGTTGGTTTGAGAATTCGAAATGGACAGGGATCAGAAGTTGGAATGAATTTGATGGTTTTGATCTTCTAGCTTTGATGTTCTTGAAGTTTGGTTAAAGAGTGATGTGTATATCATGTCCTTATGATTCCCAGATATGTTTCGATTGATATATATACTTGCTGATATGTTGAGTTGAGTTGTTGAACATCTGATATGAATGTTAGAAATGATTTAGAGTTGTTCGGGATCGCCGAAGTAATACCGAAATGCCGTCGAACTCTTGAATCGAAATGATTTGCTATTGTTCTTGGAATCTGAAGTTGTTGAACTATTAGCTGATGATTCCTTGTTTGTTATGCTATGATTTCAGTGCTTGAACAGGACATTTCAATTGATTAATCTTGACTTCGAAACCGATAGACGATAGCACAAGGTTGGTAGAGTTTCCTTTGGCATTCTTGTTGAAGTTTGGGGTTGATCTTGAGCAGATTTTGAGTTGTGCTTGGTGCTTGATATGGTACAGCTTTTGACAAGTTTGAAGACCTCCTAGACATCATATTTGAAAGGTAAAAGTGGACTACAATTTGATTGGGATTACAACTCGAGATGGTTTGTATCGAGTTCCCTCAATTCACATACTTGTTTGTTTAAGTGCTCTTATGTGCTTTCTTTTGATTACTTGAATAAGTTCTTGATATAATGAATGCCCTGATTATGTTACATGTTGCATTCATCTTGATGATTTATTCCTTTGAGTTTGAAATGAACGGACACGTTCGAATAGACGATTTGAGGGATTATATATGTATGGCCTGGGTGGTTGTTTGAGCCTAGCGTCTGAGCTACATATATAATGGCTTCAAAGTCTAGAGGAGCAAGATAGTAGCCCCACCTCGATAGGGTGTGTCGGTGGATTAGCTATGATATCTTCTTCTCGGGATCCCAATTGATGAATGATGAAAAGAACCTTGTTTCGAAAGCATGCATTGTATTTATTTCTATATCATGATTGTGATATTGATTATGCATGTTTAGTTGCTTTTACTGGGAAATCTATTTCTCACCGGAGTTATCCGGCTATTGTTTTGTTGTATGTGTCATTGCAATAGGAGGAAGTGGAACCGGGCAAAGGCGGACTTAAAGAACAAGGGATGAAATCGATATAGCGTGAGGATCCGAGTTAGGAGTTATGTGTGCTGTCATGAAGTTTAATGAGTCTTAATCATGATCATGTTTAAGGATACTTGTACCAAGACTTTGTAGATGATTGAATTGTGGTTTTGTTGATGTTTATAGGATTGGAAATATGTTGTAAATCCTTGAATCAACATAACGTGTCTTGATCTGGATATATGACAATGTTATTGCATGTTATGAGAATTATGATTATGTTGTAAAGCCTTGGAATGGTTTATTCCTAGCATTAAAAGCATGTTAGAATGCATGGTAGTTGTTATGCTTGATTTCATCATGTCTAGACTTTGGTAGGACATGATCTTGAATCAATCATAGGCATGATCTCGTTTTTGACAGCAGCTGAGCCATTATTTTTTTTCTGTTGGTTTGGCTGGCGCACGGGCGAGCTCCTGCTCGCGCGCGCGCGAGCCAAGCTAGGGGACCTCGGTCCCATTGGCCGGCGCGCGCGCGAGGGTGATGCCCGCGCGTGCGCAGTGCAACTTATTTAAATTTTTTTTTTTATTTTATTATTCTTTTTGTTTAGACTTTGATTATTGTCTAACATGGTTTAATAATGATTAATGAGATTAATGAGAGATTAGAACTCGGGTCATCACAACTATGATTGTGAGATTCAGTACCATCCAGATTCTGCGAATCCAGTAGCAGATAAACTTAGTCGTAAGGTAAAGTGTTAGTGCTCTCCGCATTAGTGTAGTAGCTAGTACAGTTTAGGAGTGTTGTTCTTTGAACTTCATGTTCTAGCATAGGGTGCAATCGAACCAAACAGGTTCACAAGCTTTTCAAGCCTACTCGATAAATATTTGATTTGTATTCAAACTTGTCGAACTTAAGCCGAATTCGAACATGTTCGAACTCTTTTTCGAGCCGAGATCGAGCCAAAATTATTTTGTTCGATAGTTAGAGAATAGTTTGCGAGACTTATATAATATAATTATATAATAAATATATATACATTTCGAATATTTCAAGCTTTTTGAACCATAATATCCTAGCAATAGTTCACAAATAGGTTCGAATATTTCGATCCGAGCTCAAACTCGAACTTTATTTCGAGCTGAGATCAAGCCAAAATATTTGAAATTATTGAGCTTTGAATCGAGCTCGAAATCGAATATACTTATAACGAGCCGAATTTGAGCCTTAAAATTTTACCATTATTCGGCTCGATTCATTTTGTTTGCACCCCTATTCCGGCACAAAAAAGGATAAAAGGGGATTCGAGTGTTTTCAGTGCTAGATGAGCCATCTTTGTTTGCCCGCATCCAACAATTGCAGTTTTCTGATATGGAGATGCAAAAGTTAGAGAGACTTGCTCAGGGAGAAAACGCTTCCTGTGGAGACCTCGGGTGCAAATATTTTAAAAAAAAATCAATAAGACATTTGGCGACGCATACCTTACATTCAGCGAAGCAAAAACGCGTTGCGGAAAGAATTTTTTTTTTTTAGTAGGAGGCGCGGGCGCGCCTCCGTTGCGCAAAATTGCGCACCAGATGCGCAAGCGCACTGGGGCTTTGAAAATCTCTATTTTTTTCTTCTTTTCTTGCTCCAAAGACCCGGAATTGTGACCTCTCAAAGTCTTGATCACAATATACAATAAAAAGATGTCCGAAAATCATTCGAATGAGTATAAAATGCAACAAGCTTGAAACTTTCAAATATTCAACAAGTTTTCAACATTTATTTAAAATCATTCGATTGCTAGACCCGAGCTCCACTTCTACTCTCATTTCAAATCTTTAAGGTCCTCTAAAGCTTGACACCGAACCTCCTGTTGCAATGCACACACACAAGACAAAGCAACAGCCGAAAAACCGGTGAGTATAAAAACCCAGTATGAATGACAGAAACAAATGAGCATTTAAACATTTCAATGATATCAATATAAATTCATAAATAATCTCAAATGGATAATGCATGGGTGAAATGCATGCTCAAGAAATCTGGGGTTATCAATTCTCTGATTCAGTCTGAATCTCGGTCTTAGGGATCCCAAGTGAAAAGAAAACACAACGTTGCCACATACTCTCCCAATCGGGGTGGACGTTGAGCTTCTCAACCCCGGACTTCGGCACTACTATATAGAGTATTCTGGTCATGGAAGTTGCTCTACATTCCATGCCACTCAAATATAGACCAAACGTCCGCTGCAATCTAAGCAAGTCTGCCATCAAATTTGAACAAATTCTGGCTCAATATGAATGAGATGATGCAATTCAATATATCAAAATCTCTGCTCAATCTGAGAATCTCATCTCATATATCAAATCATTAGCATGAATCATATATCGATAATCATCGAATAAAATCAAATTCATAATTTTATGTTATTCAATCAATTCATATAATTCAAATAATATAGGAAATAAGTGTGTGATTTATTGGGCTAGAGAATCTCAAATCTTCTCGAGGATTCAATCCCAAGCTTTTCATTGTCTATTCATACCTCAATTCCAAGTCCGGAATGTTCAAGTCTTGAAAGCTACATTCATATGAAATTCATATCAATTTCTTGTTCGATCCAAAAATCGCATTTCGAACAATAATCAATCTCAATCTTGACCGAACTCTAAACAACTCAATTTCTTTCGATTCCAATTCAATAAATTCCAATTCAAAATCTAAAATAGACAACATTATTTCTCGATATCATTCCTTATAATTCTCGTCAAGCCGAATATTCAACAATTTCTTCAAAATTCAATTCGACAGCATAACGTCTAAAAATCGATATTTCCAAAAATTCTCAACACCAATATTTTTACAATTCCAATACAATATCATCATCAATATCATCTCTAATTTTCGAAAATCATTATCCAAAAATTCCAAAAATTCTTCGAAAATCAAAAACATGTTCAAACGATGGTATTTTCTCAAACCGTCTTAAATATACCATCTCTATTATCTCAAGAACATATTTATCCAACTAAAATTAGAATCGAACAACATCTCAAAATTAGAACTTGGTAGAATTTAATCATACTTACGTAGAAACGTAGCCCTTATCTCAAGGAATCCAAAACCGTGCTCGAATCAAAATTCTACTGGTTGGATCGAGTTGGATCGAAGCTTGGAGAACAAAAATGGAGATGAGAGTCTTCCTTCTCTCCTCTTGGATGAATGAGGAAGAAGATAATGGGAGAATGATTAGGGAGACAACTCTCCCCTAATTATTTATTTCATGGGGTCCCATTCAACTTTTTACATGTTAGTCCCTGAACTTCCCCAAAATTGCAATTCGGTCCCTGATCATCTGTAAACTTCAATTTCAGTTCTTTAATTTATGAAACTTAGACATTTAATTCCAATTCTCATAAATTATTTAATTGGGTATTTTTTTTTGGGCATTACAATTCCTCCTCTCTAATAAAAGATTTCGTCCTCGAAATCTCAAGAATATCCCAATAAATTACATTGAACTGAAATTACAATGCAATAAATTCAAACAAAAAGCTTGGGATATTTCTATCTCATATCTTGCTCTAATTCCCAAGTTGCTTCTTCCACGCCGTGTCTGCTCCACTGTACTTTAACCAAAGAAATCAACTTATTTTCGAGCTGCTTATCTTTCTGTACATAATCTTTATCGGTCATTCAAAGTAGCTCAAAGTCTCATCCAGTTTTGCCTCATCTGGTTGAAGTGCGTGGGAATGATCTAGTTGATACTTCTTCAACATGGACACATGGAATACGTCATGAATGCCTAATAGAGCTGGAGAAAGAGCTAGTCTGTATGCTAGGTCACCAAATCTATCTAGAATCTCACATGGCCCAATGTATCTTGTTGATAACTTATCTTCCTTTCCAAAACGGACTGTACCTCTGAAAGGAGATATCTTCAAGAATACACGGTCACCTTATTCAAAACTCAAGGGTCTGCGTCTGACATTAGCATACTTGGTTTGTCTGTCCCGTGCTGCTCTTATTCTTGACATAATCAACTTTACCTTATCTGACATTTCCTAATCATATCTGGCCCAGTCACTGGTACGTCTAAAAGATCATCCCAAAACAACAGAGATCTACATTTATTACCATATAATGCTTCAAAATAATTCATCTCAATGCTTGCTTGATGGCTGTTATTATAGGAAAATTCAACAAGTGGCAACGAATCTTGCCAACGGGTACCAAAATCTAGTACCACAGCTCTCGGCATATCCTCTAAAGTCTGGATAGTCCGCTTTGACTGCCCGTCTGTCTGAGGATGATAATTTGTACTCAAGTGCAAACGAGTACCAAGAGCTTCTTGCAAACTGTGCTAAAAGTATGAAGTGAATCTAGGGTTTCGATTTGAAAGATAGATTTTGGCACACCGTGTAATCTCACTACGTCTCAGATATAAATTCTGGTAATCTGATCATGTCGGTATGTCATATGATAAGGAATAAAGCATGCAGACTTAGTTAGTCTGTCAACGACTACCCAGATTGCATAGCATTCTCTAGAGGATCTTGGTAGTCTCGTGACAAAATCCATAGACATTATCAATAATTCATGTAAGCTTATAGATATAAGTGTTACGTTTATTGTAGTTTTACATTAACACAATACTGATATTGAAACTTATGTAATTATTACAGCTCGATCAAATTTTCTATTTTTTTATTAATCTTATGAAATTATGACATGCTTCGTACCATGAATTCGTCTTATTTTCTATCTCATGTATGTATGATTTATTTTTTATTTATTAATAAGTGAGATATGTTAATCAAATTATATTAAATATGATTTTGTAATTTTTTATGTTATATGTTGATCACTATTGATTCATGAAAAAAAAAATTGGTATAGATAATGCATTCTAAACCTTAATTTAAATTCTTGCATCAAATATTTTTTTTATTTTATATTTGGGATTTTTCTCTCTTTAACGTGGTTTCATATCATGTGTTTTTTATTCTCCATGAAAGAATCATTATTATCATCATCTTTAATAACAATTCTTGTGATATTATCTTCATCAATCATTTACATTTTTATTTCGTTATTATTTAATCATATGGTCTCTTTTTTATGCTAAAAATATTTACTTGCAAAAAATAACAATAATTTCATCATTCTCATCTGCATTCTGGTATGTTATCGTCTTCCATTACTTGTATGTCAGTATCGTTAATGATCAATGTATTTGTTGGACATCCTCTTTTCTTTTTGATTTCTCGTTTTTCGAAATCTACTGATCTCTTTTTACTTACAATGCTCTCATTGCTGAAATTTTTGATTGAATTTTGAATGTCTTTAATTACAAATGTTAACATTCCATATTTTATCTCAACCGTTTTGTTGCATATTTTTCTTTATTTATTCATCTGATTGAAATTTTCACTAATGTAATTTTTACAGGATATTTAATTTAATGTGAGACGTGTCATCCATAATTTTTTTAGACTTCTTTTTTGATTTATTAACTAACCCGTAGTAGATTGATTAACATAAATATATTTACAGACTTCAATAATAATATTTAAATAATATCAATCTTATAGTTTTGCTAAAAACAATTGAAGATATTCATGTCCAACTCTTGTAAAAATATTCCTTCGATAATAGTAACATTATCTCATAAAACAATTGTTATAGTATTTAGATTTTTTGAGGAGGAAAAAGAGTTAATTTTTTAAAATTTCAAATTTTACATATATGATAATTGTGTGTTGGTTTGTTTTTTATTTATTATTTTGGATTAAAACTTGACTTCACATGAATTAATTTATTTCAGCACCGATGTGCAATTTATTATATATATATATATATTAATAATGTTTAAAAATATGATATTTTATTATATTTATGAACTCATGATATAATAGTTCAATAGGTTCTTACGCAAATTAAAATACATAAAATTTTTTTTTGAAAAAATATGTCATTCCATCTACAAACAAATAAAAACTAAAATATTTTGGTATTTAAATATTTTAGGAAACTGTATAAGTATTTAATTTAATTAAAATTTTGTGAAAAAAATATGTTCACTTTATCTATAAAAAAATAAAAACTAAAGTATTTTACTATTTCAATCTTTTTGAAAACTGAAACCTTATCTAATATGTACACATTGTCAATTTCGACCTTATCATAATAATTGATTTTACAAAAGTATCCTCATAAAATTTATCAAGTGTTTACTAACCAAGGACAAAGTTGAAAATACACAATGAAAAACTTTGACCTTGGTTCACATTTTTATAATTGGTGGTATTGGTGGTATGGCATAGATAGATATAGATTTTTAAATAATAAATAACAATATTAGTTGTTTAAATTTTGTTAAAATTTATAATAATAATAATAATGATTTTAAAAAAGCCTACATTATTGGGTTCCGTTTTCATTAAATTTTGTGTAACCATTGGTAAATTAAACAGTCGAACAGTTGGTGAGCATGGAGAATGATGGAAACATAATAGATTCGGTGCAATCACAGGTGGAGTCTCTTCAGAAGAGGATTCAGGTAAACATAAAATTTCGAGCCAACTCTCTTTGAATTCCTTTTCCTGAGTGAGATTATTGTTTCTCCCAGGCGTTGGAGGCTGAGAATGCCTACCTTTCTACTCGCCTCTCCAACTGCGTATGCCACAAGGTGAGATACACATTGTTTTTGGGTCAAAATGTTTTTTTTTTAATCGAATCAAGTTCAGAGTCAATTCGGCGTTGTTTCGTCAGATGTGACAACTTTTTTTTTTTTTTTTTTTTCAAATTGAACTACGTTTTTTTTTTGTGGAGAAATACTATATTGCTGTTGTTTATGAAAAAGCTTTACAGCTTGAGAATAAAGATCAGGCGTGGTTACCGTTGTCTTGATGTTCAGTGTAGGTATTGTTGATGTTTTTGGTGGTCATTGGCTTGTTCATGGCTTCATGCACCTTAATACTTAGTTTTTTTGGGTGCAGAGTGCAGAAAGTGACAATACCCATGCTTTAGACAGCCGTCATTCCGCTGAGGAAGTGGAGAGGCATAAAGTAGATAACAATGACGCCAACAATAGATTGAAGGAGGCTGTGCAAGGTTTTTCTCACATCTTTGCGTTTGGATCAATTTTTTTGAAACAGTAGTTTAATGTATTTCATACATTTTTGGAGTTTTTGTTGATGGTTCTTTTTGTTGGATGCAGGTTGCTATTCAAGGAATATGCATAATTTACCAAAGCGATATGTTGCTCTGAAAGTTATGTATTTTGGTCAGAGGTACAATTTCGGAATTGCTTTCCTATATATTCACATCCTTATTTCCAACTTGTTTTACCATGTAAAAGGAGTTACAGAAAACTAGTGCAAGTGGCAAGAAGGGTTCTTTCATGAGCACTTTCCCACTATTTTTAGTTGAGAGATCTACAGCCATTCCTTTTTGAGAGACAGAGATATGGGATGACCTTTACACTTAATAGAATAGATTAATGAAATTTTCCCCTGCCTTTCTTAAGGGGTATGAAGTAATCACTTTGAGAAATTGTTGATGCTTGTTGAATTGACTATGTTCCTGGGGGTTAAAGGAGATAGTGATAAAAAGATATCGTTTTCAACAAATTATGATGTGTTTATAATACCGGATGCATGAGGTGAGGTTTACTGTTCATGGTAGTGTTGCAGTTTTATTTCAATCTTTTGTTGTGCTTTGTGTTCTTCTGTATCTCGAATGATGGACTTTAGGCTAACCAGTTCTCTAACTTTCTATTTGTGTCTGGAGCCATACAAACTCTGTTCTTTCAAATTTTTTGATTTCCACTCAATGTCTTAATTGTACCTTAGCGTAATTCTTTTAAAAAGATCACCAAATTGACTGCATAGGCTTTGGGCTTTACATATTATTCCCTGGTTCTTTTAGTGGATTACCAAGAATGGGCAACCACATAAGGTTAGTGTGTTTGAACTGAGCTTGCTAAAGTTATGAAAAGCGGGTGCATTTTTGTGAAAAATTCTCACATAACCATTATTTTTCTCTGATAGTTGTTTATCTATCCTCTGATAGCCTGCTGTATTCTGTAGGTTTTATGGTTTTGCTTCAGAAGCACAGTTGGATCCAACCGTGGAGGTATTGTTCAGTCACCTCATTTTTCTCATTCACTCATGCAAATTGCGTATAAGGCCTGCATATACCTTAATGTGTAAAACTTTATTTTTGAAATTGAGAAAAAATAATGCCTTATGGTGCGTTTTTAATTAATTGTAATTTTTTTATTTTTTCTGGGTGTACCAGTGTGGGGAATTGTTGAAGTTTTCTGTTTATGTCGAGTCCTACCATAACTTAGTTTCTTTTCTATAGCTTCAACTTCTAATGTAGGACTGTAACCATGGTGGCTTTTTTGTGTTTTCGCTGGTTTAGTAAAATTCTAGATAGTCAGATTTTTGTGAATGAAAGATTTGCGTTCAACGGACATCTATAGTGTGGTATATAACTCTTATTGTGCTTATTGACCTTTGCTTTATCTTCTTTCTTCATTAAATTGTAAGTGAGAAATCTTGTTTGATTCACGTATTTTCGCGCTGAAGATTGCTTTTCATTCAAATGTGATATAATCAATTTTCAGATAAAGATTCAAAACTAAATGACTGGTAGAAGTTTTAGATTTGACTCTATCTTTGGAGACAAACCAGATGTAAATAGTTTAATAAATGACCTAAAACATCACGCTTCATGCTATTCGAAAGGAATAATTATTTTGTATTCAATTCATTTACAATCATTCAACATACTTTTATATCTTTAATTTATTAATTTATAATTAAGATGGACCATGCAACTCTGAGATAGAATTTTCACCTGTGCTACTGCCTTTTGGATAGATAGAATATCCGTTGGTTGTTTGATCTACAAATTGCGCAAAATAGGAGCTTGTTTATTTATTTAAGGACAGGATTCTTAGTCAACTTTGTATCAGAGCATTGTATGCAGATAGAAATATGAAGTTGACTTTCTTTTTTATAAATTAGTGCAGTCAGAAATTTTTAAGGCTCTTAGAAAGACAAGGTTGATATTTGGTGATAAGAAGGAATTGCAATATTCTAGATGTGGCAGAACTGACAAGGGAGTTTCCTCTGTTGGGCAAGTAAGTTTGTTGTACTTACAGCCACTTTACTGTCTGATCAACAAATTGTGTGCAATATTGTCCTTTAGCAATAATTTTTTAAGGGTCGGGAATTGATAATTTGTGCACTCCCAGAACTAATCTCAATGGAGGAAGGGCCATGGGAACTCGGCTGATAATGCCCCATAGTCATAATAATTTTTCATGTGCTGCAGAAATTTCTGGCCTCGAGTGATTGTTAAATTAGCGGCCAGATTTTTGGTCCCCATTACTTTTCTTAATTCCTCGATGTTAAGACCGAATACCTATAGAATTTTGGAGGAGAAAATTGTACCACATGCCCCCGTGAAATTATCGATGAGCTAATACCTCAATGTATAACGATTTCAAGCATTTCCGTCCCTCTCTTATATTTTTTTGAGCATGACAAACCCCTACTCTTGTAATTGTGAGTCCACGTTCCTAAATGTGCAAGTCATTCATGTTTTTAACAAGTACAATCCCAAAAAAGCCCTTCTCCCCTTCATTTTTGTCACCAATTTTCATCAAATGTCCATGAATTTAATCTAAAAAATAATTTAAGGCACAATGAAAAATTTTGTTCTTTTATTCACATTTATAGGTAAAAGAGATTAAATGTATATTCTCTTTTAATATTTTTAATGAAAAATATATTTTTATTATGAAACATGCATTTTTTAATCATTATTTTTAGATTTTTTAAGAATTATGTTTGACAAAATGATTTCTCTTGTAATTTTTTTCCCTTCTATCCACACTTTTATAAGGAGAATATATTAAATTAATAATTAATTGTAATCTAACTAAAAAACATTCATTTGTGTGTCAGTAATTGCACAATACATGTTTCATCATTGCATTTTTTGTAAAAAAAAATTCACATTTGTTTTCATGTAGTTAATGATATAATATAATAATAATAATAATAATAATAATAATAAAGAATTCAATCGACGAGATTTGTATCATTTCACATTTGTATGATTCCAAGTGATAAAAAAGAGAAATAAATCCATGCACAATTAACTCTATGGGAACAAATATATAATATATCAATTGAGAAAATGATGTATTAATAATAAAGTGACAAAAACATAAACCAAATTCTTGGATCACTAATTAACCATCCAAACATTACAAAAATATAGTTGCATTAACGTCTAGATTCGCTAGTACTAGCTTGCATGAAATATGGCAAAATTCGCAGCTATCAAAATACCACAACACCAAAACACCAAAAGATTCTAACCACAATTGATGATGCTCTAGTGTGTGAGCTTTCTCTTTAGCTTGCTTGAGTTGGACCCTAGGTACCAACCACAATCGATGTTTGTTGCTGCAATGTAACTGATAGTGATTTTTTCTTCTTACCTTGCCCTCCATCAGTCCGTGAAAACTCATAATACAAAATCATGAATATCAGTGTTCTAAATGGCGGTCGAGACTGCCACCTAGGCAGTAGGCGGCCCTCGACCGCCCCGCCTTTGTCTAAGGCGGTCTCTATAGGTGGTCTGAGGCTATCCGGCGGGCGAGGTGGCGGAGGCAGACGAGCAGGCGGTCGAGGCTGCTGAGGCGGTCAATGATTTTAAAATCCCAGTCAAATAATTTTAAAAACCAGCCAAAATCAATCAATTCAAAAAACCCTATATATAATGAAGCACTTCTCACTCTCTTTTGTATTTACTTTTTATTTCAAGTGCCCTCCACCATTTAGCTACTACAGCCGCCGCCATCAGTCACCACCTTAATTAACTTGTTAGTTTGTATTTATATATTTATTTTCACTTTGTATGAAGCTTCTTTATGCATAAATATTATTTAATTACATATATTACATAAAATATTATGACTATTTGTAGTTACCAGTGTTCTAAAAGGCGCCGACCCACCCACCGCCCCGTTTTCTTCAAGGGCGTCGCCATATTAATCGCCCGCCTAGGCGGGTCGGGCGCCGCCTAGGCGGGTCCAAATGCACTTAATCCGCCTAAGCCTTAATAATCCCTTCCAGGTAAGTGTGAAGCATAAGCACCCTCGGTCTATATTTATATTCAAGATCCCGTTTTTCTAGTTTCTCAGAAACGATGTGGGACAACCATTTTGTCAGCCATTTTCCCTGTTCTTTATTTTACCTTTCCGGGATGAAAGTAGAGGTGCCTTCTCAAATCCAATGCATTCACTCGATTTCCTTTTTTTTTTTAACATGAGCATTCACTCGATTTCAATTCTTATGTTGTGATAAGATATTTTTATTGATAACGATGAGTACAATATGGAGCTTTTTGTCTTTATAATATATATACTATTTATTTTATTTTTTTTTAAACCAATATATACTATTTATTATTTATATGTAGATTGGATTTAGATATATTTTTTATTATTATTATTATAATTTTTTATAATTACAATTTTATAAGAATTTCATACAAAACATAAGACATATTATTATATTTTTATAATAAAACTCATGAATATCTTAAAATATTTATTATTTAAGCTTAAAAAAAACCGCCTAGGCGCTAGGCGGTGGGTCACCGCCCGCCTACCGCCTAGCGCTTTTTAGAACATTGGTAGTTACATTGCATGCCGCCACCGCCACCGCCTCCTGCCATTTGCAACATTGATGAATATATTATATGTATTCCACCTATCATAAAACTGAATTAAATTAATTTCAGTACCATGTAGAATTTTGATCTTGGATTTGTTTGTTTCGTACAAGTTTTTTTGTTGTGTCCTTGTTGCAAACATTTGGAGCAAGTGTATGTTAGACCTCGCCTTGTCAAACTTCCTTCGATCTCATCAGCCCCTTCCTCCTTTTCTTTTGGGGTCTGCCCTTTGCTTTAACGATAGGAGGTGGTTGAAGAGGCTCAAAATCTGCCTCAATATAATCACTTTCACCTAGAACTCCATGAATTATGTAGGCATAAGTTCTCAAGCAAGCATCTTTTTTGTAACATGGGCTGACATAACTGGAATATTCCACACGTGTATACTCTTTTCTCCAGGTCAACAATATATTGTTCAGTCCCAGTTTCTACCTCGTACTCCATCAGACCACAATACAATGTAGAACAGTCCCTACCCTAGTCCTGATTTTTCATGATTTTTGCCAGAATATTGGGGCAGATATCCCCATCATATTTCAGCATGCCTATTCTTTTTTCCTGCATTCTAACCACTAATTTTCTTCTAATCTAATCATACATAGAAATAATTTGCATATCCCGAGCTTCCAAAACATAATTGTTAAATGATTCAGCCATGTTATTGACAATAACATCACACAAACAAGAGCTGGAAAAATGAGATCTCGCCCAATGGACCGGAGGAATTTTACCTAACAATTAAATGCACATTAAATTAAAAAACTGATATCATTAAAAATGATAAGATATTTAAAAAATTAAGCATACCTGCCTCAATCTTCTTCGTCCAACTTGCGAACTCATTTTTATTACCTGTACTAGCAGCTCTCCGCAACAACTTTCGTAACTCATTCCTTTATACTGCAAACTCATATTTTGGTACATATGTCGAACACAATACCTATGTTCACAGTTTGGTGCTTGCTCCTTTAGTGTCTCGATCAAACCTTTTAGTCTATCCGAAATGTCCATTTTCCCTCAACATCCCCTCCAATATCCTCCAACAATTCGCTTAAAAACCAGGACCAATTTTCTCTATTTTCTACTTTCACCACAGCCAATGCTATAGGAAATAGGTTATCATTTCCATCTTTTCCTACAGCTACCAAGAGTTGCCCGTCATGTGGTGTCTTAAAAAACAGCTACAACAGCAATTAAAGGTCTACAACCATTTACAAAACCCAACCTCATTGCTTGAAGACAGAAATACATTCTCCCAAATGTTGGTTGCTCGAAGGAATGGTCTCTTTTAAGTATCAACTTGCTACCGGGGTTGAATTTTCTCACCGTCTCGCAATATCCCATAGAGACAAATATTGGGCACTCTCTTGCCCTCTAAGGTTTTTCACAGCTGCTTTTTTGCCCTGTACACCTTGTACTTACTAGTCTTAACTTTGCATCTTCTCAAAATTGTCTTTTTCAGTTTATCCACGGCGATCTTTGGGTTGTCTCTAATGGTATTTTCAATCCTCTTAGCCAAATATTTATATGTTGCAAGCTTGTTGGATGGAGCTTTTGCACAAGTGTGCTTTCCTGTCACTGTCTTCACTTGAAATAATGAGCCTCCCATGATGACCGATGCATGAAGTCTCCAATCACATCCGTTCTTGCACATAACTGTCTCACTCAAGTTTTTTCATTCTTCTTAAATGTAATTTCTATACCGTGTCTAAATGCCCAATCTGCTAAAACCTGTCTATATTGTGTCAACATTGAAGCTTCTATCTCCATACAAACAATACATTCCAAATAGATCTTTATAATTAAGCTTTCCAAACTCAACATATGGAAATTTAAAATTTGTCCACCAATATATTGTAATGCCTCATTCTTCACAAAAACACCACCAATCCACAGTTCAATACAGATTGTCAAATCCATCAAGATAATATCACCTATCATAAAAAAAGATAAAAGAAAAACAGATTAATAAATCAATAGTTTAGGTTAACTAAAACCCATTAACCTAAACACAAGAATAACTAGAGGTGAGTACCGAATCAACTGAAAAGGTTTAGTGTTCAAAAATATGTTTTTAGCCAAGTCAAAACCTTAAAAGAGAGAAACTTATATCGAAATTATCAAAACTTTCGGAACAACCATGAAAAAATAAAATCATATAAAACCCATCCGCTATAGAGAAAATTTATTCGATGTACAATAATTGAGAATAAGATTTAACTCTCTCAGATTCACAAGTTTCGATTTTTGGTCCATTGGTTTTGGTTTTCTCCTATTCAAAAGCTAGGGCATGCAGTAGGCAAATGGGATTTTCGGAAGAAGAAAGAAGAGAATGATGAAAGCTTAGGCAATCGGCATTAGCATATTTAGTTTTTGTTTCCTAACTGAGCCAAGGACTAAAGTTTAAAGACAAGCCCAAGAGAGTAAATTATTTAAGCTAAGGCATCTAAATAAATCATGTTTATGTTCTAGAATTGAGATGATAGATTATTTTATTTTGAGGGCTTTTTCGTCTTTTGTTAAATTTTTGAGCCAAAATTCTTTTTGTGGAAAGTGAGCACAAAAAAAATATAAGAGAGGGACTGAAATGCTCAAATTTGTTACACAAGGGGTATTAGCTCATTGATAATTTCACATGGGTATTTGACCCAATTTTCTCATTTTTGGAGGCTAGAAATATCTGTATACGAGTTTTTACTAGGTTTGATAGTCGTAAAAAACCAAGTCATCAAGTCACTGTATTCAAAAGTCTTCCACGACTGAATTTTACTTGGGTATGAGTTATGAAAAAGTTCTGTTGAATTATCTGACTATATGACATGTAAAAGGCAATTAAATAACGAATTTTTGTTGATTAAATTTATTTATATATGATAGCCTTTAAGATTGATTTGTTTTTTTAGGCCATATTACCTGTAATGAAAAGGAAAAATGTCCAAACATCCCTGTAATATTGTCCAAGAGATGAGTTTTTGTGTCGAATAAATGCAAAGTTACCGTGCAAGTAAGTTTACGGTTGAGATAGGTTTTTGCTATCCCCTAGCTTTTCATGAGCAGCACTCATAAAATCTCTTCTCATCGTAAATGAAACCTCTTTGGCTTCCAGCTAAATTAAAGTACTTTTTGTTTATTCTTTCCCAAAGTACTATGAAATGAAGTTGATATTTGAGATTGATCTTTATTCCTGTATTGCACTGACATAATGAAAACCTCTGTTTTTCCAGTTGGGTTCTGTTTCATTTCCGTTACTGTAAGGGCATCTCCAACCCTGCTTCAAAATGGCGTAAGCAGGGTTTCTTCTCCAACCCTGGACGCTACTTTAAAGTAGCGTCCAATGGTTTTTAGCCCTGCGTCAGATTTGACGCAAGGAGACCCCTGCGCCACATTTGGCGCAGGGGTCTTTTACTTTTTTTTTAAATTTTTTATTGTTATTTATTATTTATATAATAAATAATTTTATTAAATTAATATAAAATAATAATAATTTAAAAATAAAATTTTAAATATTAATAAAGATTTGTAATTCGCAGGGGTCTTTTACTTTTTTTTTTAATTTTTTTATTGTTATTTATTATTTATATAATAAATAATTTTATTAAATTAATATAAATTAATAATAATTTTAAAAAAAATTTAAATATTAATATTGATTTGTAATTAAGGTATTATTTATGGAATAAATATTTTGTGTTATAATAATTAAAATATTTAATAATTTGGGAGAATATTAGACAATGTAAATAAATAATACGAATTATATGATTGAATTAAACATTCAACATAAATTTATAATAAAAATACAAATTCAAATACATAACTAAGCATTGAAACACACAACTGAAATTAAAATACAGAATCAAATACTGAATAAATGCAAAGATGATAAACCAGAAACAAACTAAATCATTAATAATTTGGAAAATCTGATTCAGAACCAGACCCTCCAATATCACCAAAATATCTTCCAAATGAGTTGCCTTCTTGTTGACGACGTTCTTCTTCTCTTTTCTGCATAATTCTTGCTCGATCATTCTCAACAATTTGGCGCAACACAGGATCTCCAATTGTGCTAACATCCATGTATAAAATTTTGTTTTCCTCTTGAAGTTAAGCCAATGCTAATTGTTCTTGACGAAGTGATATTTTTTTCTGCTCATTTTGCAATGCTAGCATCATCATCTCACGAGCATCGCTAGATCCCTGTTGTAGTACACTGAGAAGCTCGCGATGTCATTCCTTTATCGAAGAAATTAATTCTGAAACATATTCTTGTCTTTTTTTCTTTAATTTGGATTTTTTCACTCCAAGAGGTCGTTGAGAAGTGCCACCTGCATTTTCATCATTACTTAAATTAATTTCAAATGAATTGATTGCTTGGGAACCTGATATCGGAGATTCTGGTCTTTGAGTATCCGACTGTGATGAATCCAAATTTGTGACTTGTTGTCTGGGTATTGCCTTCGGTGCACTGTCTTCGGCCGAGAATTTCTCCATTTCTTTCAAGATAGGCCACACATGATCAAATTTGAATCCTTTTGTATAATTTTTATCTTGCATCATTAAATCTTTTGCGCGGTTCAACTGCACATAATATCCAACTCGTATAAATTAGCGTATAATATCCAGTGCTATTTAAATAAAAAATACTTACAATATCTTCTTCAGATGCGCCACTTGGGTTGAGTTTCTCAATAATACTAACACAGCCACACAACTTTCTAACTGCCCGAAGGATAACTTGCATGCGACATTGCATTGATCTTTTATTGCGTTCTTGCATTCTATCTGATTTGCCAACATTGTAAGCTTCTTCAATGCGACTCCAAAACCGATCTTTTGATTGATTTATACCGATGATAGGATTTTGTGACACGTCAAGATAAACATGACACAACAATTTATCTTCTTCAATAGCATAATTTGTTGATCGGATACTGGAATCCATCGAGAGACTATGAACAAATAGATTATTTGATTGAAGTTGTATTGTGTGATGTTAACCAAACACATATGATCTATTTATAGTGAAATATGTATCACCTACCACACATCTCACCTACCACCCCACTTCACCAAACACTCACCTCACCTACCCCTTACCTCACCTACCCCTCACTCACCTACCTCCTCACCTAACACTCATATCACATAACTCTCTTGCATCACCTACCCCATTCACCTCACCATACCACTATATAAGCTCGCGATATCTCATATTTTCATACAAATTTTATATCGATTCACTCTAAATTTAAATGAGTACATCTTTTATCAATAATGCAATGTACTCTAGCTCATCGTCTGAAAATGAGGATGATATTCTATTTTCGGATAATAGAAAAGTAGTACTGAGTAGTATAATTCGAGAAAGAGATTTAGTTGCTGCCTACGTGATACAACAAGACCAAGAAGTCACACATGGAGGGTCAATTCCAGGTCACATAGTAATCCGACGTGACCGAGAAATTGCTGACCAAAGGTTGTTCAAAGATTATTTTTCCGAGAATCCAGTATATAATGAAGCAATGTTCCGACGACGATTTCGAATGTCTCGAAATCTGTTCCTCCGGATAGTGGATGCAGTAAAAAATCACGATACTTACTTCGTACAACGAAGTGATAATGTCGGACGGCTCGGGTTATCGACTAATCAAAAAGCTACAGCTGCATTGAGAATGTTAGCATATGCCTTACCTGCTGATGCTACTGATGAATACATCTAAATAGGTGAATCTACTGCAATTCAGTGTATGAAACGTTTTTGTCAGGCTATAGTGAACGTTTTTTCAGAGCAGTACTTGAGATCGCCTACTGCCAATGATGTTGCCAGACTTCTCTATATTGGAAAACAAAGAGGTTTTCCTGGAATGTTGGGAAGTCTCGACTGTATGCATTGGAAGTGGAAAAATTGTCCCACCGCTTGGGCTAGACAATATGCATGCCGTAGTGGTTATCCAACAATAATTTTAGAAGCTGTCGCTGATTACGATCTTTGGATATGACATGCATATTTTGGTATGGCTGACTCCAATAATGATATAAATGTTTTAGAGTCATCCAGTCTATTTTCTAATCTTGCAGATGGAATTGCTCCCCCAGCTCACTATACTATTGGAGGCAAAGAATATGAAACTGGGTATTATTTAGCTGATGGTATCTATCCTAAATGGTCAACTATTGTACAAACTATCCATGATCCACGTGGTCCAAAGAAGCAGTATTTTGCGATGAAACAAGAGTCGTGCAGAAAAGATGTGGAGCGTGCATTTGGCGTTCTTCAATCACGGTTTGCGATTGTGGCATCTCCAGCACGTGGTTGGAAGAAAAATCATTTGCATGATATAATGAAATCATGTATTATAATGCACAATATGATCATTGAAGATGAACGAGATCTCAGTGCACCAATTCAAGATGCGAGGGAAACACCAACTCCAGTTGTAGAAATTGCTGCCAATGATCATGTCAGATTTCAAGAATTTCTCGGTCGCTATAAAAAAATAAAAAACAAAGACGCCCATTATGCATTGCGAAATGCTTTAATTGACCATTTATGGGATGAATATGGTCATTCAAATATTTGAAGTGTATTGTTTTGTTCTAATTTATAACATGTACTTTTATTTTATTTCATCATTTGGAATAAATTATGTTTAATTTCTTATAATATATTATTATAATAATTCGAAATTAATATATTTATCATTTTAGTAATATTATTTTTATTATTAATATTATAATATTAATATAATAAAAATTTAATGTAATATAATTAATTAATGAAAATTTTTAAATATATATGTTTATAAATAATAAAAAGTAATATAAAAAAGTAAGTAAAAGGAATATTCCGAGAATATTTTTTTTAGAGTAAGATTTGAAGTAAGTGGGTTGGAGATGAATGTTATATTTGGTGCAGAAATTGCACTATTATAGAGTAGAGCTGCTTTAAATGAAGTTTTTAGTTGGAGATGGCCTAATGGTGATTGCTGTAAGTTATGTGTTTTCATTTTTGATGTAATTAGAACTTGAAAAACTAAAGTGATTGATGCAGGTAATCTCTCTATTTCTACGATCCAATCTTAAAGCAACAGCAGGAGGCAGTAGATATTCTGGAGAAAGTTTTGCTAAAGATTCATGCGGTTTGACTTTGACCCTTCATAATTGCCATTTATTCATATTATGTTACCAGCATTTTTACATTAGGTATTCATAACAAAGAAGCTTCATATTTTTGATGAATATTTATCCCAATTGCAGTGCTTATGTAGAATGTTATGGGCTTTACAAAAATGGTGAACCTAACTAAATATGCTGACATATCTGGACGAGGGCACCGAAAAGTGCTGCATACTTTTAATTTTTGGCCAAAAATGTTCTAAATCTTGGAACATAAATGAACGTCAGATTTTACCATTAAACAATTGGAACTAGTACAGTGCTATTATTATATTTCCCAGATTTGATTTAAAAGTTTCTTTCATCGCATACTGATTTTAGAAATGCTAGTTCTAACTTTTGTTTGCTATGATTTCTTGTGGATTCATTTATCTATTCTGTTCGGTTTATATGCTCTTCTCAACAGAGGGAGAAATTGACTATGTGAATATTCTAAACCGCGTCCTTCCAAAAGATATTCGAATTATTGGGTGGTCTCCTGCTCCAACTGATTTCAGTGCCAGGTATGAGCTCATTCATCTTTTCTTTTGTTGACAATAGCATTATTGGAGTTGTCTAATCCAGCAACAAGAGAACAAACTCCTGTTTCAGTCTTTGAACAGTACTGCGATGTAAAATTGATTTGAAGAACAGGAAATAGTAGAGAATTATCTTTAGGATTGAGTAGATTTTTAATAAACATATTTGCCATGAAACATGTTGGTTGAAACTGCAGCGCACCAAACAATAAAGCCATCTAGGATTGGACATTGATAAAGTAACTTTTTTATTTTTTTTTATTTTTTAGAAAAACCTTATTGTTCTTTAGCTCTGCAACTTCTTTAGCTCTGCAACTTGGTAAGTGGTTATTCTATATATTTTCCCTCATTTCAAGTGTATGCTTAAATAAATGAGGGCGTAATTGAGATTGAGTGTAAATAAATTATCAAAGCTTTACTGGTAGGAGGACAACACTCAAACCACGGATTGAGATATCCACCTGAAACTCGGTACTCAACTTCCTTGGGAATTAGAGAACAAAATTGCAATTTAATATTGTGAAAATTAGAATGTGGTTCCCCGAACACACCTTTCCTATTTATACTTATACCAGTGTAGAACTAACTGAATTCGTTGATGATATCCAGCCCTGAACTGGCCTCCAGCAATATTCTAGCAATCTTGCAATGATCCCCAATAGATTTTCAGCTTGATAGCATAATCGTCCTCCTGATCAGCATAGCGGATTTCCAGCTTGATTATCTCCCCTTGGTCAACATGATCTTCTACTTTTGATCAACCGACAATATCCTATCCTACATGTCTTTAATTCTCATTACTCACCCTTATTGATCTTTTCCTCGATTTCTATATTAGGAAAAAACAATTTTAGTTCTTGTTAGTCTTCCCATAAGGCATTTGCTTAGTTCTTGTTAGTCTTCCCATAAGGCATTTGCTCCCGGTCGGTGTAATTTGTATCTGTACAAAGGATTGCTAATAAGGTTGAAGGCATAGCAACACTACATCACCTACCTTAAATTTGTGGTATATCCTCCTACCATTGTGTTGGAACCTAATGGCGGATTTAGGTTCTATTGACAACTTTAGCAATTTAAAGCGATTATGCAAGCGTAAGAATTAAAGCAATCAAAATAAATGCGGTAAATAAATGCGTAAAGTAAATAAAGCGATAAAAAAGATAGAATATGTTTATGGAAGTTCGATGATAAATTGTCTAGTCTCCCCTTTTTTGTTAAGGTCGATTAACCGAAGATCTACTAGCACTTCAAACGTCTGGCCTTGATGGCTCCAAGGATAGCCGTACAACAACAACACGATCACCGCGCCGATACAACTCGATACACTTGGCCTTAAATGCTCCAAGGATAGCCTCAACAATCACACAACACACTTTGCTTCACACTCATGTGTTTACAATGATCGCACAACCAACTCACAAATGATTTTTACAAACAACTCTCGATATTTGAATATATCGCCCAAATCTTGATCGAACACTTTGATAGAGAGAAGATTGCTTGCAAAGGAGAGGGGAGTGACTTGGGATGCTTCAAATGACTTGGAATGACCTCTATTTATAGTTGAAAATTCGGGTCAATTCGTTGCGTCCGTTCGGCGCAAATTCAATTCTTCCGGCGCCAGTGCAGAACGTTGCGTCCGTTCTATGATTCGTTGCGTCCGTTCGGCGCATTGCAGCTTTGGTCGGACGAATTTTTTCCTTAAATTTTGGATCATGTTTTTGACTCAGAACATTGCATCCGTTCATGAGATCGTTGCGTTCGTTCTGCACAGTGCAAAATGCGCGACAATCTTAAAAAAATCATATCTCACAATCTAACCGTCGGATCGACCTGAAATTTGGACAACAACTTTAAAACATCCTAAACTTCATTGTGAACAGTGGAGATTCGGATTTGGATGACTCGAAAATTCCCAGTAATTTTCGCAAGTTTCTGCTACATAATTTTGCTTGCTACTTTTACTCAAATCCATTGTTAGAATATTCAGCACATGAATTTATTTGTTCATAAGAATCTAATCTGCAAAGTCTCACTTTAAACGATTAGAAATAATAACCTAGTTTTGTAATTATCAAAACAAGATAAGCTATTGCATTAAAAACATTAATCTTATCTATGAGATTTGTATGCTTTTAAGGCGTAACAATCTCCCCCTTTTTGATAATCACAAAACTTGGTTATATAGGAAATAAATATGCAATATTTTTAAACAAATTAATATACACATAAAAGTTCTCCTAAGTTAAAAACAAATTAATAACAATTTTAACAAATTGTTTCACATAATCAAGTTTTATTCTCCCCGTTTTTATTTGATTAAAATCATTAAATATTAAACTAAATTAAATCTCCCCCTTTTTGTGATAATCAAAAAGCTAATAAATGAACAACACAATGTAGTAAAAAAAATTTTCATTAATAGAGAAATTTCTAATACAATTTTAATTACAACAAAGATATAAAACTAAGAAGCCTCATCCGAAGGGTTTTGATAATAGTAGTTTTCTAGCACGGTGAGTCTGTCGTTGACATCATCAAAGGAGTTTCGCATCTCTGAAGACAAGTTCGCGATAGATGTCTGAATAGACTGAATGACAGAGAAATTGCGATCCATATTGACTTATAGCCGTTGAAGATATTCAAAAAGACGATCGGAAGATGGAGCTGGTGTAGGTGGAGGCTGAGGCATCATAGGTGGAGAAAAAGGTAGATCACCATAATCAAACATAGGGGAAGAAGATGGAGGAAACACAGAAGAGGAAGGAATATCGGTGTCAGTGAAACCACCAGAAAATCTTGCTCTTGAATGGACGGAGGAAGATTTGAAAAAGAAATGTGAAAATTTGTATTAGGATGATAACGAGAGAAAATATGACCTGGGTCATGCACCCATCGAGACAGTACAGGATTCCATGACAACTTCATTTTTAATAATGGAGGTATGGTCAAGAGTATAAGTGTCAATGATAGGTGTTTTCTCCAAATCATCGAAAACTATGTCAAAATGAGTCAGAATTCGGTTAATAAACCGAGCAAAAGGAAAACTTACTTTCTTTGAATTTTTAGCAGTATGGTGCATAAGCAGAATGATAAAACGGGGAAGGTTAAAAGGTCGCTGAGCAACAATATGAAAAAGGACATAAAGGTCCAAATATTTGCACTTGGAGTGGTCTCCAGTGCGAGGAATGATTGAGGAAGTGATAAGTTTTTTAATAATTTGAAAATTTGGACAGAACATTTTGAGAGTTGGTCGATCATCACTAGCATGAGGTGGTCGACCGAGAATGACAGAAAGAGCTTCTTCACGACTAAAATCAGGACTATCCTCATGCCATTTTAGCGCAAAGAACTCGCTAGGTCCATCTCCAGGAAGAGAGAACCACGTAGAGAGATCGCCTGAATAAAAACGAATATACCCATTTTGAACAATTGTAACAGCATAAATGTATCGCTGCACAATTCAAGTTCAAAATTGGCGTAGAACTCATGAATGAGGGAGGTATAAATGAAATCTGGATAAGAAGGCTGGAAAAACGCTCCCCATTGTTGGAAATCAATAAAGTCCAACACACGAAGATGAGATTTCGCTAAATAAGGGCGGTCAAGGATACGACCCGGAAGAATCTGCCTATCACGATAGTTGGCAAGTATAGGTCAAGATATAGCGGGCAGGTTAAGATTGTGGACAAAGGGTTGGGTACGAGCACGAGTATGTCACCTCGGATTGACGGGATCGCCTTCGTGTCTAGGAGGGGAACGAACTCACGCAACGTTCCGTCAACGGACGCTATATCTCTACCTATACTTGTCGACTATCGTGATTGGCAGATTCTTCCGGGTTGTATCCTTGACTGCCCTTATTTAGCGAAATCTCATCTTCGTGTGTTGGACTTTATTGATTTCCAACAATGAGGAGCGTTTTTCCGGCCTTCTTATCCAGATTTCATTTATACCTCCCTCATTCATGAGTTCTACGCCAATTTTGAAATTGAATTGTGCAGCGATGGGATTTATGCTGTTACAATTGTTCAAAATCGGTATATTCGTTTTCCTTCAGGTGATCTCTCTGCGTGGTTCTCTCTTCCTAGAAATGGACCTAGTGAGTTCTTTGCGCTAAAATGGCCTGAGGATAGTCCTGATTTTATTCGTGAAGAAGCTCTTTCTGTCATTCTCGGTCGACCACCTCATGCTGGTGATGATCGACCAACTCTCAAAATGCTCAGTCCAGATTTTCAAATTATTCAAAAACTTATCACTTCCTCAATCGTTCCTCGCGCTGGAGACCACTCCAAATGCAAATATTTGGACCTTCATGTCCTTTTTCATATTGTTGCTCAGCGACCTTTTAACCTTTCTCGTTTTATCATTCTGATTATGCACCATACTGCTAAAAATTCAAAGAAAGTCAGTCTTCCTTTTGCTTGGTTTATTAACCGAATTCTGACTCATTTTGACATAGTTTTCGATGATTTGGAGAAGACACCACACCTATCACTGAGACTTATACTCTTGACCATACCTCCATTATTAAAATGAGTTGCCATGGAATCCTGTACTGTCTCGATGGGTGCATGACCCAGGTCATATTTTCTCTCGTTATCATCCTGATACAAATTTTCACATATTTTTTTCAATTCTTAATGTTCTACTTTTTTCTCCACCTATGATGCCTCAGCCTCTGCCTACACCACCTCCATCTTCCGATCGTCTTTTTGAGTATCCTCAGCGTCTAGAAATCAATATGGATCGCAATTTCTTTGCCATTCAGTCTATTCAGACATCTATCGTGAACTTGTCTTCAGAGATGCGAAACTCCTTTGATGATGTCAACGACAGACTCACCGTGCTAGAAAACTACTATTATCAAGACCCTTCGAATGACGCTTCTTAGTTTTATATCTTTGTTGTAATTAAAATTGTATTAGAAATTTCTCTATTAATGATGTGTTGTTCATTTATTAGCTTTTTTATTATCACAAAAAGTGGGAGATTTAATTTGGTTTAATATTTAATGATTTTAATCAAATAAAAAGGGGGAGAATAAAACTTGATTATGTGATAAACAATTTGTTAAAATTGTTATTAACTTGTTTTTATCTTGAGAGAACTTTTATGAGTATATTAATTTGTTTAAAAATATTGCATATTTATTTCTTATATAGCCAAGTTTTGTGATTATCAAAAAGGGTAGATTGTTATGCCTTAAAAGCATACAAATCTCATAGACAAGATTAATGTTTTTAATGCGATAACTTATCTTTTTTTGATGATTACAAAACTAGGTTATTATTTCTAATCGTTTAAAGTTAGACTTTGCAAATTAGATTCTTATAAACAAATAAATTCATGTGCGGAATATTCTAACAATGGATTTGAGTAAAAGTAGCAAGCAAAATTATGGAGCAGAAACTTGCGAAAATTACATGGAATTTTCGAGTCATCCAAATCCAATCTCCACTGTTCACAATGAAGTTTAGGATGTTTGAAAGTTGTTGTCCAAATTTCATGTTGATCCGACGGTTAGATTGTGAGATATGATTTTTTGAAAATTGTCGCGCAGTTTGCACTATGCAGAACGGACGCAACGATCTCATGAACGGATGCAACATTCTGAGTCAAAAACATGATCCAAAATTTAAGGAAAAAATTCGTCCGACCAAAGCTGCAATGCGCCGAACGGACGCAATGAACCATAGAACGGACGCAATGTTCTGCACTGGCGCCGAAAAAATTGAATGCGCGCCGAACGGACGCAACGAACTTGCCCGAGTTTGCAACTATAAATAGAGGTCATTTCAAGGCATTTGAAGTATCACAATTCACTCTTCTCTCCTTTGCAAGCAATCTTCTCTCTATCAAAGTGTTCGATCAAGATTTGTGCGATATATTCAAATATCGAGAGTTGTTTGTAAAAATCATTTGTGAGTTGGTTGTGCGATCATTGTAAACACTTGAGTGTGAAGCCAAATGTGTTGTGTGATTGTTGAAGCTATCCTTGGAGCCCTTAAGGCCAAATGTATCGAGTTGTATCGGCGCGGTGATCGTGTTGTTGTACAGCTATCCTTGGAGCCATCAAGGCCAAGACGTTTGAAGTGCTAGTGGATCCTTAGTTAATCGACCTTAACCAAGAAGGGGAGACGTAAACGATTTATCGTCGAACTTCCATAAACACATCCTATCTTTTTTATCGTTTTATTTACTTTACGCATTTATTTACCGCATTTATTTTGATTGCTTTAAGTCTTCCGCTTGCATAATCGCTTAAAGTTGACAATAAAACCTAAATCCCCCATTAGGTTTTAACAAATATGCTTAGTCCTATTTGCGATACTAATGGCAGATTGTTATCACAATACAACATAATTGGAGCATTGAGCTCCTGGTTTAACTCTTGTACTACTTCGTGCCACAACATTCTGTTTTTCACTTCGCCATGTGACGACATTTTCCCAAACAAATGTACAATAACCAGTGGTGGATCTCTTATCAGAGGCAGACCCAACCCAATCTTCATCAAGGAAACCGTCCACACTTCTTTGATCACTCTTCTTGAACAATAACCCCTTACCTGGAGACCTTTTCAAATATCTCGAAATCTTATACACGACTTCCATATGTTCCTCGTAAGGAGCATGCATGAATTGGCTAACGACACTTACAACATAAGCAATATCAGGTCTTGTATGAGATGGATAAATGAGTTTTCCTTCAAGACGCTGATATCGACCCTTATCTGTTGGAACTCCCCCTGTAATTTCTGATAATTTTTTATTAGGATCCATGGGTGTATCACTTGGCTTGAAACCACTCATTCCAGTTTCGCCCGGTATATCGAAGACTTACTTTCTTTGTGACACTGAAATTCCCCTTTTGGATCTGGCTACCTCCATTCCCAATAAATAACGTAAGGATCCTAAGTCCTTAATTTCGAATTCAGTTGCAAGACTTTTTTTCAACCTTCTGATCTCCTCACAATCATTCCTAGTGAGTATTATGTCATCCACACAAACAATTAAGACAACAACTTTACCACCATTTCTATGTTTTAAAAACATTGTATGGTCTGACTGCCCTTGTTTGTATCCTTCTTTCTTAACAAACTTTGTGAATTTTTCGAACCTGGCACGTGGAGATTGCTTTAATCCATAGCGAAATTTTTTAAGCTTACAGACTTTATCTCCAAATTTTTCTTCAAATCCCGGTGGAGCAGTCATGTAGACTTCTTCTTCCAAATCTCCATTGAGAAAAGGGTTTTTCACATCCAATTGGTATAATGACCACTCCAAATTTACAGCCAGAGAGATTAGGATTTATCGTTAAAGAGAGCATCCCATAGAGAAAGTAAAAGTACGGATAAAGACGTATTTTATTCCTTTGTAAAGAGGTACAAATAAATAGAAAATAAAAGGAGTAATTATGGAATAAATATTTGCCTAATCAAATCATATCATATATAAATGTAAAGAACTCTAATTGCTCCTAATTTATTGTAGTTCCTTAAAATAGATGAAAAAATCTATCAAATCTTGACACTCCCCTCAAGTTGGTGCAAAGATATTGATCATGCCCAACTTGCTAACTTGACTTTCGAATGACTGTCTCATCAAACTCTTGGTGAAGATATCTGCAAACTGCTCCAATGTAGGAACGAAAGGAATACAAAGTATTCCTTCTTCAAGCTTTTCCTTTATGAAATGTCTCTCAACTTCAACATGTTTTGTTCTGTCATGTAGCACTGGGTTGTGAGCAATGTTAATTGCTGACTTGTTATCACAATATAATCTTATAGGATGACTAATTGTCTGTTCAAGCTCTTTGAGAACTCTTTTCAACCATAATACTTCACATACTCCCTCGGTCATTGATCGTAGTTCAGCCTCTGCGCTACTTCTGGAGACAACACTTTGCTTCTTACTTCTCCAAGTAACTAAGTTACCCCACACAAACGTGCAATAACCGGAGGTAGATCTTCTATCACTAACTGATCCAGCCCAGTCTGCATCAGTATAGACTTCAACTCCTCTAGTCTCGTTCTTTTTGAAAAACAACCCTTTCCCTGGTGTTGCCTTTATATATCGAAGAATTCGAAACACAGCTTCAAAATGTTCCTCACACGGAGAATGCATAAACTGACTTACCATACTTACAGCGAAAGCTATATCTGCTCGCGTGTGCGATAAATAAATTAACTTCCCAACTAGTTTTTGATATCTATAGGTATCCACGGGAACTCCGTTTTTCATCTCTCCAGGCTTCACATTGACTTCTAAAGGAGTATCAGCGGGCTTGCAACCACTCATGCCTGTTTCTTTAAGAAGATCCAGGATGTACTTTCGTTGTGACACAACAATACCCTTTTTTGATCGAGCGATCTCCATTCCCAGAAAGTATCTTAATTGTCCTAAATCCTTAATTTCAAATTCCTTGGCTAAATTTTGCTTCAATCTGCTCATTTCATCATTATCATCTCCTGTCCAAATGATGTCATTGACATAGACAATTAGGACTGAAATTTTGTTGCTAACAGATAACTTTGTAAATAGTGTATGATCGGCCTGCCCTTGACTATAGCCCATACTCTTTACAAATTTTGTGAATCTTTCAAACCATGCTCTCGGAGACTGTTTGAGACCATATAGAGATTTTTTAAGTCGACACACTTTGGATCCAAACTTCTGGGTAAAACCAGATGGAGCTTCCATGTAAATTTCTTCGTCAAGTTCTCCATTTAGGAAGGCATTCTTCACATCCAACTGATTCAGGGACCAGTCAAGGTTCGCAGCAATAGACAAGAGAACACGAACAGTATTTAGTGTCGCAACTGGAGAAAACGTCTCTGAAAAATCTATTCCATAGGTTTGAGTGTATCCTTTCGCCACCAACCGAGCTTTATATCTTTCTAAAGGCCCATCTGAATTATATTTCAGCGTGAACACCCACTTACAGCCAACAACTGTTTTTCCTTGAGGCAAATCAGTTTCGTCCCAGGTAGCGTTTTTTTCCAGAGCTCTCATCTCCTCAGCAATAGCTTCCCACCATTCAGGAACATTTAGAGCTTCCTGTACAGTTTTAGGAATGATAACACTGGATATTTGTGAGATGAAAGCTTGAAAAGGTGCTGACACATTGTTATAAGAAATAAAATTGGACAAAGGATGTTTAGTACAAGATCTAACACCTTTCCTGAGAGCAACAGGGAGGTCACTTTCATCAGAGTTAGGATTACCTGAAGCTGGACTCTCTACTGAAGCATTGATTTCATGATCTCCCCTCTGGTTAGAATCTTGGCCTTGCTGGAAGACAGTGTTCCCCTTTTTCCTTTTTGCTAGGTGCTCCTTTGAATAGACAACTCCTTGAAACCGTTTCCCACATGTTTCTGAAGTTTCAACAATTTGATTTTGAGATGGTATTATCACAGGAGATCCTAAATTGATTTTATCCCTATCCCCCACTTCAGTCGTGTAATCAAATCCAATTGTTAAGTCAGAGTTATTTAAAAACGTATCATCTTCACTAGTTTCCTTCGCCCCCTGAAGAGGATTATTGTGATAGTATGATTGTCCCTCAAAAAAATAAAATCCATAGAAATAAACACTTTTTTAAGGACTGGATCAAAGCATTTATAACCCTTCTGATGTGTAGGATAGCCAACAAAAATGCAATTATGTGCTTTTGGATCAAGTTTTGTCCTTCCAGGGTCATGGTTATGCACGAAAGCAGTGCTGCCAAATATTTTCAAGGGAACATTTGTAATCAATCGTGTAGTGGGGAAATGTTCTTTGAAGAGATCTACTGGTGTCTTAAACCCCAAAATCCTTGTGGGCAATCTATTGATTAAAAATGTGGGTGTCAAAATAGCTTCTCACCAAAGATACTTGGGAATTTTTGTTGTAAAGCTCAAAGCCCTTGCAACTTCAAGGAGATGCTTGTTTTTTCGTTCAGCCACCCCATTTTGTTGAGGTGTATTGACACAAGAACTTTGATGTATAATTCCTTTCTCTCCAAAAAATGTTCCTAATGCATGATTAAAATATTCTCTGCCATTATCACTTCGAAAAATTTTAATCTGAGTTTGGAATTGTGTCTGTATCATATTATAAATTTTTTGAACACAATTTCAACCTCAGATTTATTTTTTAGCAAGAAAACCCAAGTGACCATGGTATGATCATCAATAAATGTAACGAACCAGCGTTTTCCAGAAAAAGTTTCTACTTTGGAAGGACCCCATACATCACCGTGAATCATGGCAAATGGTTTCGATTTAATATACGGTTGTGGAGAAAACACACTACGACAATGTTTAGCCATTTCACAAAATTCACATTGAAGAGTGAAAACATTTTTATTCATAAACAAGTGAGGTAACAATTTCTTTAAATACTAAAAATTAGGATGTCCTAACCGAAAATGCCATAACATAATTTCACTGCTAGGAAGAGAGACAGAATTGAAACAGTTAAGTTGGTTTTGTCCTTCAAAGTGCATCCATCAAAGAGATAGAGGCCCCATCTTGCTTAGCAAGTCCAATCATCTTCCCCGAGGTTAAATCCTGAAATGTACAATGAGAAGACCAAAAATTAACTTGACAATGATGATCATTAGTTAATTTTCCAACTGACAACAGATTATAGGACAAATGAGGGACATGAAGGACATCTTTTAAAATGAGAGTAGGGGATATAACAATTTTCCCTTTTCCAGCAACGGTTGCAAAAGAACCATCTGCAATTTTGACTTTTTGATTGCCAGCACAAGGTATATAGGAGGAAAACAACTTCGAGGATCCGGTCATGTGATCAATTGCGCCTGGATCCAATATCCAGGTTGTGTTTGAAAGTATACT
Source organism: Henckelia pumila (assembly GCF_033568475.1). Lineage (NCBI taxonomy): Eukaryota > Viridiplantae > Streptophyta > Magnoliopsida > Lamiales > Gesneriaceae > Henckelia > Henckelia pumila. The sequence goes on from NC_133121.1 coordinate 195,963,614, forward strand.
GGTGAAAGCTTTGGAGTTTGGTAAAAGATTTACCTGACTGGACTATAGAACAGGATGGACTAGAATTTTCTAAGAGTTGAGGCTGGAACATTTTGTACAGTTGCTCCATCTGTTCCTTAGTGAAAGGAGACGATTCTGAGGATGGTGGTTGTTCTGGATTAGTAGCTTTGGCCTGGAAGGCATGAGAATTCCCTTCAGGTCGAGATTCATGTTTTTTCTTCCAATTTTCAGGTCTTCCATGGATTCTCCAGCAAGTTTCTCGAGTGTGATTCGGTTTTTTACAAAAGTCACATCCCATTCTTTGTTTGCCACCTCTCCAATCTCCCCGCTGCTCATTTCCACGGGCTACAAGAGCTGAACTATCGATGTCAGTCTTTTGATTCACATAATCTTTTAGCATAACTAACCTTCATGCCTCTTCTCTGCGAACTTCCGAGAATACCTCTCTGAGAGAGGGCAGAGGTTTACGGCCCAGAATTCTGCCTCTAACCTTATCAAGGTCTTTGTTTAGGTCTGCCAAAAATACAAATACCCTGCTTCTTTCAACCTTTTGCTTGTAGCACTTACTGTCATTCTGGTTCTCCCACTGTTCTTCTTCAAACAGATCCAATTCCTGGCATAGAATCATCATATCATTGTAATAAGTGGTTACATTTTTTATACCTTGGTGCATCCGCCACATCTTTGTATTCAATTCAAAGAGTTGAGAGTGGTTTTCAAGATCTGAATAGGTCTCTTTGACTGCTTCCCATACATCGCAGGCAGTGGGTAAGAACAGGAATGGTTTTCCAACAGTAGGTTCCATGGAATTAATAAGCCAAGCAGTAACCATGGAATTCTCTGATCGCCATTGAGCGTATTTTGGATCGGTAGTGGCTGGGGTTTTGTTTTCCCCAGTCAAATAACCGAGCTTTCCCTTCCCATCGATTACTAGTCGCACCAATTGGGCCCATTCCAAGTAATTTCTGCCGTTTAGCTTGTGAATGGTGATTTGTAGGGTGCTGTCGGTGATGGGTAATTCCGATCTAGAGCCCATCATGGCTGTTTTGTAGTCATGGCTCTACCTTACGTCTCTGATACCATATCGTTAAAGAGAGCATCCCATAGAGAAAGTAAAAGTACTGATAAAGACGTATTTTATTCCTTTGTAAAGAGGTACAAATAAATAGAAAATAAAAGGAGTAATTATGGAATAAATATTTGCCTAATCAAATCATATCATATATAAATGTAAAGAACTCTAATTGCTCCTAATTTATTGTAGTTCCTTAAAATAGAGGAAAAAATCTATCAAATCTTGACAGGATTCGTATGGTGTTTAATTTCGCACCAGGTGCAAACGTTTCCTGGTAATCAATTCCATAAGTTTGTGTGAATCCCTTTGCTACTAATCTCGCTTTGTATCTTTCTAGGGTTCCATCTGAGTTATACTTGACTGTAAATACCCACTTGCAACCAACCAACAGTTTAATTTTGGGTAAATGTACCAGCTCCCATGTTTGATTCTTTGTTAAAGTCTTCATCTCCTCAAGAACAGCTTTCTTCCATTCAGGAACTTTTAGACCATCCTGTATAGACTTTGGTATGTCCACACTTGACAAATGTGAGATAAAAGCAAAATATGATGGGGACTGATGGTTATATGAAACAAAATTTGAAAGGGGTTATTGGGTACAGGCTCTAGTTCCTTTCCTAAGAGCAATTGACAAGTCAATCATACCTGGATTTTCAGATTAGTCTCACTTATATTCATGTTTGGGTTGCTGTTTTGATCACCTTGAATAGATGGATTTGCACCTTCTAGACTAGGCAGCGGAAAATTAACATAAAAATCATTTTTGGACTGAGTGGTCTTCTCGTTCTCATGTTCAAACATCAACTCTTGGTTGATGTAACTTGGAAGAGGGGAAAGGACTCTTGGTTGACACGATCTTTTCCTTTTGAAGGTAGCCAGTGGTGTACCCTCCTCAATGTCTTTAGTTCTTTTTAATCCCGCATCAATGCAACTATGATATTTAGATTCTTACTGACCAGGGTAATGTCCCAAAGGCAACTAGTTATCTGTTTTTACTTGGCACCATCATTAAAATTAAGAAAGTTAATGGGAGACAATATATTATTATTTAAATTAATAATTGGGTCTAGAACTTTTTTATATTGCGTAGGTGTCTTTCTTTGAGATCCACAATTAAATTAAATGGTATAAAGTTATTTCTCTTGCTGATACTTTTCTTCTGAACTAACTAAAAACATGCAGGTTCAGTTGTTTGAGCCGGGAGTACAAATACTTCTTCTGGGGAGCAAATTTGAACATTATGGTATACATCTCTTGTGTATTTTTCGACTTATGTGACCGTTTTATCCTGTTGGCTCGTAATTACTTGGCGATTCTTGATCAGGCCATGGAGACAGCTGGTAAGAAATTTATTGGGGAACATGATTTCAGAAATTTTTGTAAGATGGATGCAGCTAATGTCCACAATTATAGGCGCAATATCACATCGTTTGAGATTTCTCCTTGTGATGAAAGGTGTAAAATCAATTCCTTAGTTTTTCTTTTCAGATGTGGTTGAGTATTTTAGGTCTTTAATCAATTTTGTTCTATCTCTCCACAAGAAAGAATATGATATATTTTCCAGAATCTCCTCTCAACTGTTGTGAGAACTTGTAATTCCCAGCTGATGACATAAAATTGCTCTAATCTATGGTATTAGAATAATATATTAGATACGATATTTGTTTCTGGGAGTTGAGAGTTTTGGGAATTATTTGTATATGAGATTGGTGAATGGGTTGAAGTACGGTATTGGAAGATTGCGCTAGCAACAAGAAATATGTTAGAACTGTTGAGCAGTCAACTTATTGATGATTTCTTAGGATGCCTGCCTTGACTCAGAGGTTTCTACCTTTAGTCTTACTCCAATTTCAATCTCCAGTCGCTTTTGAATGCCTTAAGTACCCTTGGATGTAGCCAACATTCTTCCGTATTTCAAACCTATTGCCAATGGAAGATTCTCTGGAATGTCAACATTTCGCTGTCTTAGGGACAGGAGAATGACGTAAGCAATTCTTGAATTTATATGGTCTGAGCACATCACTTCCGGAAATTAGTTAAGTCCAACTAGGCAGTTGTCCGGATCTGTTTCACTGGATAACTACTTTTCATATGATCCTATTTGGGGTATGTGATGAAGACTTACACAATGGGTGGCCTCTCCCCTTTTTGACTTTTGCCTCATGGTTGTAGACTTTAGGTTTTTGAATATCAAGGCAGATGTGGTTTGCAGTGACATGTAAGTTGATAGTGGCCTAGTGGCCAATGTTCAACCCAAATTCCTTTGTTCGTTTGCTCATTCTTTGTTGATTGGCTTGTCTTAGTGGTGCTTTAACTTTTTGGGTTTTGGCGTAGTAGTCTATTGTTACAATCATAATGCTATCGCACCCTACTCTTGCCTTTTTCCCCCCTGTACTTGTGTCTTTACTTTCTTAGCTTTAAATTTAGCTACTATGCTGGTTACTTCTCTCTTTTTTGCTTAGGCTCGACCCACTCGATGTATGACTTTATTGTATATTCTACATGTTGGGGTGGGGCCTCAATCTTTCTACTGCTTGGAACGGTTCTGTCAAAAATAAAATGTTAAGCAATCGGTTCGCGTTATGAAATCGTTTTGTAGAGTCCCTTATTGATAGATGTCTTGGTAAAGTTAAATATCGATATTTTTTCATTTCTAAAGGTTTGAAGATGATCAACTCTGGGTGGTGAAAATCAAAGGTAGTGCTTTTCTGTGGCACCAGATCCGATGCATGGTTGCTGTGCTATTTTTGATTGGTCAGGGTCTTGAGTCTCCTAATGTACGTGACTATGCTACCTCAATAAATGGTTTGCAGTTAGGAATTTGACTTAACTTACCAAACAATTTTGATATTTCTTTCTCAACATTAATTCCATTATCCAATCATCAGCTTTTCCAGAGCAATGAAAACATGGTTAATCGTATTTGAGTGTCCCCTGAAGCTACCAAATGTTTGTTTTGATTATGTCTGTGAATTGTATGAATGACAGCCAAAACTTAGTGCCATGCTGTAGCCTGTAGATATAAGCAAACTATCGTTTTGGTGCATTTTCTTTATTTACTTATAACTGTGCTCTTGTGTTCTCAATAAGGCCTATGATGAACTGGTGACCTTTTAATGCCTTAGGGCAACATGATATCTAGCAGCTTTTGCAATCTCGAATCTTCTGCCTTTAAAGTCCTCTATATTCAAAACTTTGAATTTATTTCTACCACCACACAAAATCATTAGATTCATGGCATTCTCAGTTATCCATTACTTTGAAATGATCTTTGGATGAGCAGAAAAAATTATTGCTCAGACGTATGTATGCGTTATATATGTGTGCATCCCTGAATGTAAACATTTTTTCTCATTGATATACACTTAGTATATTAACTTTTCTGGAGCAAATTTTATGAGTTTATTGTTAAGTTCTATTATAGATTTTGCCATATTCAGGTGAATATTATGTCTGTTAAAAAATCATGTGTAACATTTAGGTGGTAGAGGTTCTATTGGATATTAAAAGAACACCAAGGAAACCTCAATACACAATGGCTCCAGAGATTCCACTTGTTCTTCAGTCATGTGAATTCGAAGTTCTGAAGTTCGTTTGCTCTTCAGGTATTGCCATTCTGAGGTTAATATTTCTTACTCTGATTATTGCTGTTTATTCTGTCATTGCCAGCTTCGCTGTTGATTCGAAGAAAAAGAGTTGTACTTGCTTGTGTCTTTCTTTATAAGCTGGAAGGGACGGTTGCCATTGCATGCTTTATTCCTTGTTTTACATCAGATCCTGGCACTCAGAGGCAACACCTAAGATGCTGCTTACTTTTTTGGATTGCATTACACTGTTTTCTCTTTTTACGAACATCTGTACTTGTGGTCTGTGCTCTTTAATGGCGGCGGACTACCATTTCTGCCTTTTTATCTCATCACTGTGCAGCACCGAAGCTTTATGTCAAAACTATCTGTCTGATAAAAGTGTCAAGGCATTGATCTTTGTTTTACTAGAATTCTGACTAGTGGCACTGTTCTGTAGACTAGTAATTCTTTGCTTAAATTCCAGAAAGGTTGCTAACACGGTAGGAAAATTTTAATTGTTCTGACTTCTTCAAAACTTTTTCATGGTTTGACGTACAGTCGCTAGGCAATCTCTTCTCACTCACTTAAAGAAAGAATGCCAGAGTTACCAACTGCAAGCAGCAATATTTTATGAGGCATTGCGATGTTGTTCTGGCATTTTCAGCGGTACCGAAACTTTTATTTACAGCAACTTTACTTCCTCTTCTGCTACTACTATTCTCTTATGGAAGATGTAAGTGTAGATTACAGTCAACCAAATCATACGCCAAAAAAGAAGGAATCTGCTCACGTTCCCCTAATATTACGACCAACAGAGCGTGAGTCCATGTTTTCTCTACTGCCTCCTTTTCTTGATAGATTCATTAGCTTTTTTTATCACCTTCTGTCAAGTGATTACTGACTAGGCTCTGTCCCTAACACTACTCAATTCAACTCGTTCAAATCACACGACTCAACTTGGGTCGCTCTTTCCTAAAGGAGACTTCCTTTGCTTTGGTGTTTATTTACAAATTTTATTGAGCCATGAAACGCTGTTGATATTTGGTTGTCTGAAATTTCTTGTACCTTCCAGCTTCTTACGAAGAGCGACGGGCTAAGCTGCTCTCTAAAATCGGAGAGGTAAAAGTAGAAACTTATATTGCATCATGAATCGTGCCCAACCTTGGCAAAGGCCTCGACCAAAACAAGCAATTATCATGTCATGCAGTGATTACTTTCCTGGCTAGTTGGATTAGGCAACTATCTCTCTTTCTCAGCACTTGAAACAATGTGAACTATCTATACATATATTAGTTTATATTGGTCTAATTTAGCTTCTTTTTTTTTTTTTTAAGGTATAAGCTACTCTCTTAATTAAAAAAAAAATTGACATTGAATTTGAACAAAAGATAGAATTGCATTTAAAAAAATCTCCTTTTTTGTTATATTTATAATTTTTTGTGGTTATTTTGTAAAGTACAGACAATATGATAATTACTTTTTACATCTCTTTCTATTTTATTAAATGTAGATAATTCATAATAACCACATACACATACTAGTTTCATTCTCTCTTTAGGGAGGGAAAAATTGATGCTTCAGGTGCTATGTCTATACTCCATTTTATAGAAATTTCATATTCCTATTTATGCTCGGAAAATTTGGCGAGTTTATTTGTAGAAATATGAGAAAAACTTATATATTCCTCACTGAAAATATCATCCTACTAAATTTATAAGATTACACTATCTTATTACTCAATACAACTGATTGATATCAATTTAAAATCCCATTAGGTTTATCGTAGGGAGTGTTTGGTAGAGCTTCTACAAAGTGCTTTTTTAAAATATTTTTTTAATTTTACATTATTATTAAGTATTTTTTTAAAAAAATATTTTTTTAATTTTACATTATTATTACAAGCATTTTTTTAAAAAATATTTTTTAAAAATTTTACATTATTATTACGAGCATTTATTTAAATATATATATGTATATATATATATATATATATATATATATATTGTATTTTCATACATTTTTTGTACATATCTTGTATATTTATACACATTTTTTCATTTTTAATATTTTTATTTTTATTAATCATATATTTTTTCAAGTATTCATCTTATAAAAAAATAAAATATTTTTGATACAAAATTCATAATCTAAAATAATATATAAACTCATTTTTTATAATATGAGTATCAAAAATTAAATAATCAAATAAAGGTATTGTTGTCATTTAGTTAAAAAATTAAGCTTGGAAGTAATTATTCTTCAAACACTAAACTTTAACTTGTATTAGTTTTCAACTTCTATTTTCAAACACTCCATATTTTAGCTTCTCACCAACTTCAAAATAATCTCTACTAGAATCACTTTTAAATAAGTAAAAGCTCTCTAAAATACTCTCGTAATCTACACTCTTCTCAGGCTTTGATTATAGATGTTGATTAGTCCAAGCTTGCCAAGGAGAAATTTATGAGTATGCTTTGAAAGTCCTTTTGTGAGTAGATCAGTTAGTTGATGAGAAGTGGACACATACTCAACCTTTAGACTTCCTTTCTCAAGTTTTTCTTTAATGAAGTGTTGATCAACTTCAACATGTTTGGTTCTATCATGGTGAATGATCGAGCAAATATCACCGTAGAAAATCAATACAAATATATGTCAATTGAGCTCGAATAAATCGCAAATGCACGAGTAATAATATAATATACGATAGTATGAGTATCGTCCTCAGAAACTGTATCACACACTAATTTACTTATACAAATTCTCTGTCCGAGGTTCACGAAGTATTTGAGAAATTTTTATACTAAAGAAAATTAATAAATTCAGCAAAGATTTAATCACTCAAAAATTGCTATTAAATAAAATTCTAAAATTAATATGATGAGAAAGTTTGTTGGAATTCGGTTCACCTACCGCGTAATTGGTTTTTAACAATTAAACTTCAAATTCTATTCCCACTTTTGACAAGATACCCTAAATTATTGGCATTCTCTCTCGAGTTGTGTCGACCTAATTCTATCTATTTCTACTATAAAACTATGAATGGTGGGCAAAGTTTTTCATTGTGAATTTATAACTTTGTCCCCTAATTATGTAGGAATCAAAAAATATTTATGGACAATTATGAAAAAAAGAGGTAAAAAACAAGGGCAAAAAAAGATTAAAAATTTAGTCAAACCTTAGGAGGTGATTTATTGCATAGTAATGAATATGGATTTAACTTTTCATTTATATCTAATTATTACCTCAAAGTTAATTATTGATAAACTATGTATACTGATAGGAGTCGTTTTTTCGTGTTTTATTGTTCGTTTTCTTGATGTTTTGCATTAGTTCCTTGTGGTCTTGTTAGTAATTTTCTAATTTTGTTTGCATTTAGTGTAGTTTTATGTGTCTTGTTTACTCCTATTGATTTATGGTTAAATTGGCAGGAAAACGGAAAAAAATCATTTTTTCTGGCTTCAGAAAGAGGTGCGCTCGGTCTGCAGAAAAGAGAAGACCGAGCGCTGGCATATTGTGGTCAGGCAGTGAGTTGAAGAATTTTGAGCGCTCGGTCGGTGAAATTGTGCAGACCGAGCGCGTGCTGAATAAAGACGGGCAGTGAGTTGAAGAAATTTCTAGTGCTCCGTCGGTGAAATTGTGCACACCGAGCGCCGGCGCGTGATTTTTGGAAAACTTTATTTCGTGAGTTTTATATGGAAAGGAATCTGAGGGTAATATATATTGAAGATTTTCAGATGTTTTTAGGGTTGGAAAAACACAGCAAAGCAAGGCGGAGGCGGCTCTGAAGATCGATTCTTCTTCTTCTCGTTGGGAGTTTTTCTTCTTCAATTTTTTTGAAATTTTATGTTGAAAACTTTATTAGTTTGAATTTTATTATGAGTTGTAGTAGTTAAACTCTATTTTGTTGGAATTTAGGGGATCCTAACCCCGAAACATGTTGTTGTGATTGAATCGTTGGATGAATTGATTGAGTTTTTATACGAGTATTTGATTTTATCATGGTTTATTATTCTATGTTGAGGAGTAGCTAACTTTAATATAGATTCATAGATTGTGAATTGCTGTCGAGAGATAGATTCATGATTAGGACGAGTGATAAAATCCATGGACTTAAAATATGCATAGAGATATGATATTTAGTACATGTTGATAACCATAGACCACCAGGTTGAAAGTTGTAGGAATTCAATGAACGCAAAGCAATCAGTAATGATAAATAATCAAAGAGATTTGATTGTTTCATTAACTTGAATTAGATTGGCATAAACTCAAGAGAGAGTGTCGATATTTCAGGAGATCTTGTCAAATTTATGAGTGTAAAAGTAATTTCAATCGTCCAAATTCAATTAAGGGGAAGGTGAACCAAGATTCCAACAAAATTTCCTTATATTATATTTTTCTGCGCTAAGCATTGTTGTGGTTTATTTTATTTTCATTCAAGTAATTTTTAAATTAAATTCTTTACTTTATAATTTTAGAATAATCAATGAACAAATTTTCGTTACTTTGGGTAGAGAAATTAAATAATTGAATTATTGTGACGTAGTCCTTGAGGACGATACTCGTACTCAGTACACTTTTTTTTTAACTTGAGTCGTGCACTTTCGATAATTTTGAGCATAAAAGAGAGATAATTATATTGAAATTAAGTGTTAGTATTTGCTCGATCAACTTTTTGGCGCCGTTGCCGGGGACTATTGATTACTTTGATTTTTTTATTTAATTTTTCTCTACTTCAATTTTAATCACTATTTTCATCTGTGAACTGCAGGATTTTCTTGCAGTGCATGCAACATTCACCCGAAGCAGAACTCTTGCCTTTTGATCCAGAAATTGAAAGAACTTTTCGCAGAAGAAGAAGGCAACAAAAAGAAGCAATGGCAGAACAAGAACGACTTCGTGGAGATGGAGAAGCAGAGAATAATACACCACCTATCTACAGATCCATGATGGATAGTGCGTTGCCATCCATCGAAAATTCCAGACCAAGCATCATCAGGCCAGCCATAGCAGCAAATCAATTTGAAATAAAGCCTGCTATCATTCAAATAGTGCAAAACACAGTCCAGTTTGGTGGGATGACAATAGATGACCCATATGCTCACCTGAAAAATTTTCTAGAAATCTGTGACACTTTCAAGATGCAGGGAGTTTCTGATGATGCTATTCGTTTGCGTTTATTCCCTTTTTCGTTACGAGATAAAGCTAAAGCATGGCTAACGAATTTACCTGCAGGTCCATCACCACTTGGGATGATCTCGCCAAAGCGTTCCTCACCAAATACTTTCCACCATCTAAATCGATGAAGCTAAGAGCTGACATCACAACCTTTGCTCAAGGAGAACATGAAACGCTATATGAAGCATGGGAGCATTACAAAGATCTAATGAGGAGATGCCCACATCACCAACTACCAGACGGTCTTGTGGTACAAACTTTTTATTATGGTCTTCCTCACTCAAATCGCACCATGTTAGATGCAGCTGCAGGGGGAAATTTGTTACGAAAATCACCAGAGGACGGATATGAGTTAATTGAAGAGATGGCTTCCAGTAGCTATCATCCTCAATCAGAGAGGAATGCAGCCAGGAGACCCACAGGAATGCATCAAGTTGATGCATTCACCTCAGTAGCAGCTCAGCTTGAAGTCATGAATAAGAGAATTGAAGAGCTAACTCTAGGGCAGTCTGCGATGCGTATTCAAGAAGTGTGGTGTGAGAAATGTGGTGCTAAACACTTCACAAAAGATTGTCAGACAGTAAATCCTTCATATCAGCCAGAAGGAGGAATGGTGAACCATGTGGGAAATCAGAACCGCCCTAGGAATGATCCATTCTCTAGCACATATAATCCAGGGTGGAAACAGCATCCGAACTTTTCGTGGGGAGGACAGAATAATAGGTCATATGGGAATCAGAACTACGGAAGACAACCTCAAGAAGAGAACTCAAGCATGGAACAGATGATGCAGAAGTTCATATCATCCACTGAGACCCGAATGCAGAATCAGGATGCATCGATTAAGAACTTGGAAAATCAAATAGGGCAGTTAGCTAAAGCGATGTCCAGCAGAGAGCTGGTCACTTTACCAAGTGACACAGAAAAGAATCCAAAAGAGCAGGTCAAAGCAGTTGAATTGAGAAGTGGGAAGATAATTGAAGGTGAGAAACAAGGCGAGAAAGAATCAGAACCAGCTACACCAAGGAAAACTGTAGGCAAGTCTTCTGATTCTACATAACCACCCACATCACAGTCAAATATTGTTATTCCACCACATTTTCCTGCAGCTCTCAAGAAGGCCAAACTAGATTCTCAATTTGCGAAATTCCTAGAAGTATTCAAGAAATTGAATATAAACATCCCCTTCGTTGATGCATTGATGCAAATGCCCAGTTACGCGAAATTCTTGAAGGAAATTCTCTCCAACAAGAAAAAATTGGAGGAGCATGAAATGACCAGTCTAACAGAAAATTGTTCTGCGCTAGTTCAGAACAAGATTCCACCGAAGCAAAAAGATCCAGGGAGTTTCTCTATCCCTTGTGTTATTAATGATGTGCAATTTCATAAGGATTTGTGTGATTTGGGTGCGAGTATAAACTTAATGCCCTATTATGTCTTCAGGAAACTGAGCTTGGGAGAGCCGAAATCCACCAGGATGTCATTGCAATTGGCGGACAGGTCTATCAAATATCCAAGAGGGATAATAGAAGATGTGCTGGTGAAAGTCGACAAATTCATCTTTCCGATGGATTTTGTGGTGCTTGATATGGAGGAAGATTTGGACATGCCACTTATTATGGGAAGACCTTTCCTGGCAACAAGGAAAGAACTAATCGATGTCCAAAAGGGAGAGCTACATCTGAGAGTGGGAGAGGAGAAAATCTCCTTTGATGTGTTTAATGCACTTAAATTTTCACAAAATAATGAAGAGTGTTTTCAGATTGATGTTGTGGACTCACTTTTATATGATTATGTGCAGGATACATTTCAGGAACCATTAGAAGCTGCACTTTTATCGACTCCTCATGATGATTTAATCAATGTCGAGATAGAAAAGATGACGGCGTACTTGAATGATAACCAGTCATGGCGAAAAGGTGGAAAGCTCAGACTCGAAGATCTTGGTGACTGGAAGGATTTAGTCTTCCAGAAACCAAGCATTGAAGAACCACCAACTGTGGAATTGAAACCATTACATACCCATCTCAAATATGTATTTTTAGGTGAGAATGGAAATTTACCTGTCATAATTTCTTCTTCTTTGACAGGTGAGATGAAGACCAGACTGCTGGTTTCTCAAAAGTCATAAGAGTGTGTTTTCTTGGAAGGACGCAGATATCAAAGGCATTAATCCATCTATCTGCATGCACAAGATATTAATGGAAGAGAACATCAACCCCATGATCCAACCACATAGGAGATTAAATCCCAAGATGCAAGAAGTAGTAAAGGCTGAAACGATAAAACTTATGGATGCAGGTATCATTTATCCCATTTTTGATAGTGCATGGGTGAGTCCGGTTCAATGTGTACCGAAAAAAGGGGGGATAACTGTCATTAAGAATGAACAAAATGAGTTGATACCTACTAGGACAGTTACAGGGTGGCGTGTGTATAGACTATAGAAAATTAAATGACGCAACCCGTAAAGACCATTTTCCCCTCCCCTTCATTGACCAAATAAAGTCTTGCTGGGTATGAATTTTATTGTTTTTTAGATGGGTATTCAGGATACAATCAAATTGCGATTGCACCTGAAGATCAGGATAAAAAAACTTTCACTTGCCCGTATGGTACGTTTGCCTATAGACACATGCCTTTTGGTCTTTGTAATGCTCCTGCAACTTTTCAGAGATGCATGAATGCTATATTTCATAATATGGTTGAAAATTTTCTAGAAATATTCATGGATGATTTTTCCATTTTTGGTCAGTCTTTTGATGCATGTCTGAATAATGTTTTGATGAGATGTGAGGAAACAAACTTGGTACTCAATTGGGAGAATTGTCACTTCATGGTGACCGAAGGTATTGTATTAGGGCACCGAATATCTGAGCAGGGAATCGAGGAGGACAGGGCCAAGGTGCAAGTCATTCAGAATCTACCTCCACCGACGACGATCAAGGGAGTCAGAAGTTTTCTAGGCCATGCTGGTTTTTATCGGCGGTTCATTAAAGATTTTTCAAAAATTGCAAAACCTCTGTCTTCGTTATTGATGAAAGATACACCTTTTAATTTTGATTCCACTTGTTTGCAGGCATTTGAATTTATGAGAGAAATATTGGTGACTGCACCAGTGCTGACTTCACCGGATTGGGATCTTCCATTTGAGGTAATGTGTGATGCCAGCGACTCGGCTGTCGGAGCTGTACTTGGCCAGAGGATAGACAAGGTATTCCGTGCTATTTACTATGCTAGAAAAACCTTGAATGAGGCTCAATTCAATTATGCTACCACTGAAAAGGAGTTGCTAGCTGTAGTTTTTGCACTAGACAAGTTTCATTCATACCTTGTACTTTCAAAAATCACTATATACACTGATCATTCTGCAATTAAACACCTTTTGGCTAAGAAAGATGCAAAACCTAGGTTGATTAGGTGGATTCTACTCTTGCAAGAATTTGACATAGAGATAAAGGATAAAAAAAAGAGTAGAAAATGTTGTCGCTGATCACCTATCTAGACTAGAATGCATTCCTGATTGTGCACAGAATGATACTGAGGACATAGATGATTGTTTTCCTAATGAAAAGTTGTTTGCCATAGAACAATCGCCGTGGTATGCTAATTTTGCAAATTATTTGGTCACGGGCACACTCCCACATAACTTGTCTTTTCATCAAAAGAAAAAGTTTCTGTCAGATGTAAAGCATTATTTTTGGGAAGAACCTTTCTTGTTTAAAATCTGTGCTGACTCTACGATTCGGAGATATGTGGCGGAAGGATAAATGAAAAGCATCCTTAGTCATTGTCATGACCATGAGGTAGGTGGCCATGCTGGGCCTATCAAGACGGCAGCTAAGGTACTTGAATGCGGGTTTTATTGGCCCAATCTTTTTAAAGATGCACGTGCTTATGTCATTGAGTGTGATAGATATTAGCGAATAGGTAATATCTCAAACCGTCATGAAATGTCTTTGAATAATATTATTGAGTGTGGGATATTTGATGTGTGGGAAATCGACTTCATGAGACCATTTCCAAACTCTTTTACAAAAAAAAAAACATTTTGGTCGCCGTCAATTATGTTTCTAAACGGGTAGAAGCTGAAGCTTTTGCAACTAATGATGCACAGGTGGTCCTAAAATTTTTGAAGAAAAATATTTTTAACTGGTTTGGTACACCCCGTGCAATTATTAGTGATGGTGGCACCCACTTTTGTAACAAACTCTTTGAAAAAATTTTGAAAAATATGGTGTCAAGCACAAAATTTCTACTCCTTATCATCCCCAAACAAGTGGCCAAATAGAAGTGTCCAATCGAGAAATTAAGCAAATTTTGGAAAAAAAAGTGTGAGTACAAATAGAAAGGATTGGACACTTAGACTTGACGATGCATTATGGGCCTATAGGACTGCTTTCAAAACGCCTATAGGCACCTCCCCTTATAGACTGTTGTTTGGAAAGGCATGTCATTTGCCAGTTGAGTTGGAGCATAGAGCATATTGGGCTATCAAATCATTGAATTTTGAATTTGCTGCTGCAGGAGAAAAGAGATTGCTTGAGTTAAACCACTTTGAGGAATTTCGAGATCAAGCATACGATATGGCGGTGTCCTACAAAGAAAGGACCAAGAGAATACATGACAGACACATTCGTCAAAGAGAATTTAAGGAAGGAGAAGCAGTTCTATTGTTTAACTCCAGGTTGAGGCTCTTTCCTGGAAATTTGAAGTCTCGGTGGTCCGGCCCTTACAAAATCACTAAGGTGTATCCATCGGGGGACATTGAAATAAAGGATGCAAGAAATGAGTCTTTCACGGTCAATTCTCAGAGCCAGAAACACTATGTAGGGGGTGATGTCGACTCCACGCCAGTCATTACCACACTGACTGACCAAGACTAGTTTGGGGAGGAGAACAGTCGAGCTCTAGACTCTAAATTGAGAACTACTCTCTTAACTCTCTTTTTGTTTTAATTTATTTTATTTTGCTTTGAACTTTTTAATTTTCCGTTCTTTTAAGTTTTAGCAAGTTCA